>NC_053390.1:330860293-331107793 GCF_905171765.1 Bufo bufo
GTCTGCTGACTTTGGATCTGTTTTCACTGCTGCTGCAGCTCCTTCAGTTAAGTGTGCAGACATTGTGTGTTTCTGTTTGTTTGCTGAACTGGATCCGAGGCGACCCCGGTTCCGTCCATATTCTGAGCAGGGCACCGGTGGCCGTGCCCCTTCCACTATTGTAGGGGTTACAGTGGTCATCAGCCTTACGTACGCGGGCATGTCTCGATCCACCATCTGGATCTGGACATGTGCTTAGCAGCATAGGGAAAGCTTTTAGGGTCTGACAGGGGTCACCCTTTATCCTCCCTAGTTTGGGTCCGGTCAGTAGCTAATTCACTGTGTATGCTCTTGTTGCTCACATACAGCCGTGACAGTATCCATAAATGGTCTTCAGTTCAGATCTCCTGGTTTGGGCGGATCAATGCGGTAAAAATTGACATTTTACCGCGTCTTCTCTATTTGTTCCAGACGATCCCATGTAAAATTCCCTTAACTTATTTTGCCAGGCTCAGGAGATTGGTCTCAGTCTTTGTTTGGAAGGCGCCCAGGGCTAGACCTAGCTACAGTCTGATATCCCGCTCTAAATCCTCGGGAGGTACGGGATTGCCAAATTTCCTCTCGTATTATAAAGCGACAGTCATGAACTGTGTTCTCGACATGTGTCACAACCGCTCTGCTGAACTTTGGGTGGAAATTGAGCATGAAATGGCTCCACACTTAGCTACCAGAATTTTTTGGTTATCTCCTACCTCCTTAAAAGCATTACCTGACTCGCAATCTTCGATGCTTCTCTATACTTTAGCTAGACTTTGGATTAAATTTGCTGTCAAACTCAATCTTATGCAGTCTCCTGGTCCTCTCACAGTACTCACGGGCCACTTAGATCTCCCCGTAGGTTTGAGCCAAATTCCGGCCCTTGGACACCGAAACAGACATCCAATTAAGTTGATGGACATTTATAAGCAGACTGGCCTACTCCCTCTTGAAGACCTCTCCCATATCATACCATCGAGCCCTGGACGCTGGTTCCTTTATTTCCAGCTACGGAGCTTTATTAATTCCCTGATACCTGGATTGCAGTCATGTCCTCCCTTAACTGAATTTGAAAAAATGTGTACGGCTAGCTCAGCTCCCGATCATGCTATATCTTTGCTATATGCCATGTTGAACTCTGGGGAGAGTGAGGACCCCTCCACGGGTACCCACAGAGCTAAACCTAAATTTATGTCTGACTGGGAATCGGAAGTGGGATCCACCTTCTCGACTGACCAATGGTCTCGATCTCTCCTCTTTACTCATAAGTTAACTGTGTCCTGTAATTTACAGGAGCTTAACTACAAAATCCTTACCAGATGGTATAGGACCCCAGTTCGATTACACCAGTTTTATCCCCAGGTAACGGATGTATGCTGGAGGTGTCTCGCAGCGAAGGGCACAATGACACATATATGGTGGGATTGCCCAGGTGTAGCCCCCCTGTGGCGAGATGTTTTTATTTTATATAATCACCTATAACAAAGCTACTGTTATTCCTTCCCCCGCGATAGCTCTCCTATCCATGCTCTCAGGGCGGATCTCTCAGATTAAGAAAGGGGCTCAACGCCTATTCATTTTAGCTATGAGACAGATAATCCCCCACCAGTGGAGGTCTACCGAAAGTCTTTTGAGAGTAACCTGGTCTGGCGCTTTGGATGCACTGGTGCATATGGAGGAGCTGAGTGCCTCGGACACAGAGTCTGCTTCGGCTTTCTGGAGGGTGTGGGATCCATAGAACCAATTCCGCACTTCCACGTCTTTTCCTGGGTGGTTGATGACTGGTACCATTCCGGATAGCGGTTCCTAAAGTGATGTATACGGTAGGGCCAACCCATTTTTCTGTCCCCTTCCTCCCCTACCTCTTGTTCATGTCATGTCTTGGTCTGTCGAGTCTCGTCTTGTCCATTCTCGTGTCATGTGATTGTCTGTCCAAAATTGGGAAATGTATGCCATACTTACTTTTCTACTCAATTCTGGTGGTTCCCATCGGCTTATTATTTGTCAGCTCTATTTTGTATGGGTGTATCTGGATTGTACTACCTATGAATCGCTTATGGAGCCAACAGTTGGCCATTTCTTTTCCTTTATATGTATACTTGATATGCTTGTTGTATCATTCATTTATATGCTTCAATAAAATAATGATTGAACCGTAAAATTATCCCAGTGAAATCTGCTCTCCAAAAACCATATGGTGTTCCTTTCCTTCTGCGCCCTGCCGTTTGCCCGTACAGCAGTTTACGACTACATATGGGGGGTTTCTGTATACTACAGAATCAGGACAATGAATAATGAGGTTTTATTGGCTGTTAACCCTTGCTTTGTTGCTGGAAAAAAATGGATTAAAATGGAAAATCTTCCAAAAAAGTGAAATTCTGAAATGTCATCTACATTTTCCTTTAATTCTTGTGGAACACTTAAAGGGTTAACAAAGTTTGTAAAATCAGTTTTGAATACCTTGAGAGGTGTCGTTTCTAAAATGGGGCCATTTATGGGTGGTTTCTATTATGCAAGCTCCACAAAGTGACTTCAGACCTGAACTGGTCCTTAAAAATTGGGTTTTGGAAATTTTCTGAAGAATTTCAAGATTTGCTTCTAAAATTCTTAGCCTTCTAACGTCCCCAAAAAAAGAAAATGTAATTTACAAAATGATCCAAACATGAAGTAGACATATGGGGAATGTAAAGCAATAACTATTTTAGGAGGTATCGCTATCTGTTTTAAAAGCAGAGAAATCGAAATTTTTAAAATTGCTAATTTTTCCAAATTTTTGGTAAATTTGGTATTTTTTTATAAATAAAAATGAAACATTTTGACTCAATTTTACCACTGTCATGAAGTACAATACGTGACAAGAAAACAATCTCAGAATGGCCTTTATAAGTAAAAGCGTTTTTTAAATTATTACCACATAAAGGGACACGTGTCAGATTTGCAAAATTAGGCTGGGTCCTGAAAGCAAAAAATGTCCTGAAGGGGTTAAACTCCACTTATTCAGAAGCCCACTTAGTGCAGCAAGCCCAGTAGAGCACTTCAATTTTTACCTCAGGCAGTAGAAGGGCTAGGTGCACCCCTGCCCCTTGCCACAAAGCACTGAGAGAGGGGGGTTGTGTTGGGCGAACTTGTGGTTTTAGGTTCGGAGTACAGGATTAAGAATTCCGTTATGGATTGCACTACCACGGACTATAAGTTATGGTCCACGGTAGCGAAATCCATAACGGAATTCTTTGATAACCCGAACCTTGTACACCGGACTTGAAACCACACGTTCGCTCAACACTAGAGTGTCACCGCCAGCTCTCTGAGAAGGTCTGGCAGACGTTCTTCTGTACCTCTTGCATGATGTTCTTTGTTTTGGTTTCACTTTGTCTTCTCCTTTCCTTCTCCCAGCTGTCACCTATTCACACTAATTGCCTCCCTTTATATTCCCTCCCATACTGCCTCACTTTTCGGTTTATACTACTTCCTGGATTGAAGTTTCACTGCTGGAGACTTCTGTTACTGCTTGTTCAGATAAGTGTTTTCATGTATTGTGTTTCCTTGCTGGCTTGATTCTAGGTGACCCTGACTCCCTCCGTATTAAGTGCAGGGAGCCGGTGGTCATGTCCCCTCACTATTATAGGGTTTTCAGGTGTCACACAGTCTAGGTACGAGGGCATGCAATCGTCTACCTCTGAGACCTTTGTATGAGCTTAGCAGTCAGGGTGAGCTCTTAGGGTTTGGCAGGGGTCACCTTTATGCTCCTTAGTTTGGGATCAAGCCAGTCTGATGTTTATCCATAACTTCCAGCTATCTGCAATATCATCCGTGACATAGAGGGGGGGGGGGGGGGAGGGGGCTCCAGTTGAACCCTTGCACCAGGGCCCATGAGCCTTTAGCTATGTCCCTGCCACAAAAATAACCTGAATCTGAGTGGAAACTGAACAGACTGTATTGTAATCCATGGAGTATGTTCACCCCCGTCCTGTCAGTCATGTGCTGTATCTCCTGTTATTTTTACTGTTTTTACACGTGACTGAAATGCATGGTACAGTACCAGCAAAGTGGACGAGATTTTAAGAAATGTTGTCCGCGCGCTTTGTAGAAAAACCGCAGCAGAAATCTGAAATCTACGGCATGTCCATTTATGCTGTGGATGTTCACCACAGATTCCAGTGGAGAGGGTGAAAGCCACTGGGATTTCTGTGGCACCGCAGCGATCTTTTCAGCTGAATTTTCAAGCACTTGTGGATGTAGTCTTAAAGGGGTCATCCGGTAAATAATAATGAGGACCTATCCTCAGGTTAGCTCATCATTATTTCATCCGCAGGGATCCGAGTCACGGCACCCCCGCCAATCAGCTCTTCCAAAGAGCCGCCAGCTCCCCAAGCACAGTGCCATACATAGCACAGTGGCAGTGCTTGGTATTGCATCTCTTCCCTATTCACTTCAATGGGCAAGTAGCCCATGTGACCGACGTACGCATGGCGGGCGCTTCCATAGAGGCAAGGGGGGCAATTGCCCCCGACTCCTTAGGGGCCCCCAGTCCCGGCCCGCAACTACTATTCTATAATTCTTTTCTGTGTGGGACTGGGACGGACAGGACAGTGTGGCGGCACAGCGGCGCTGAGTAATGTAATTAAACTGTCTGGACCGGAGGGGCCCCCCCGCCGCTCTACCTGCGCTGTGCTGCCTGTCTCTTTAAGAGATTCGAGACGACTGGAGCGGCATGCACGGCACAGGCAGGCACGTCTCGCGTCTGGCTGACGTTGCCACAGGCTCTGCCCCCCAGAGCAGAGAACTTGAAGAAGGAGCAAGCGCCATTGCCAGCCAGCCACAGCCCACAGTCTGACTCTGCCAGCGCCAGGGAAGTCCTGCGGCCCGCCGCCCACAGAAGACAGGCAGCCAGCCAAGTTCCACTTCCAACTAAGTACAGTCTACAGACCAGTTACTGTCTGGTAGGTTGGTTGGTTAAACTTATTGTTCATTAAACTGGATCGGATCCATCCATTCCCAGTTTCCCAAATCCCACTCACTTAGTCCATCAGTGTACTAGCCCGCCCTGCGGCCCTGGTTCTGTTTGGAGTCAGTAGTTGGACTGGAGAAATGTGCATTTGGGGAGGGGGGGGGCAGTTACTGGTACTACCAGTAACTGCCCCCCCCCCCCCCCAAATGCACATTTCTCCAGTCCAACTGTCCAAACAGAACCAGGGCGGGCTAGTAGTACACTGGCACTGGGACGGGTGAGATGGTGCCTGGGATGGATCCCAATCCAGGTTAATCAACCAACCTACCAGTCTGGTAGGTTGGTTGATTAAACTGGATCGGGATCCATCCCAGTCTGGTATGTTGGTTGATTAAACTGCATCGGATCCATCCCAGTCTGGTAGGTTGGTTGATTAAACTGGATCGGATCCATCCCAGTCTGGTATGTTGGTTGATTAAACTGGATCGGATCCATCCCAGGCACCATCTCACCCGTGCCAGTGCCAGTGTACTAGCCCGCCCTGCGGCCCTGGTTCTGTTTGGAGTCAGTTGGACTGGAGAAATGTGCATGTGGGGGGGGGGGGGGGGGGGGCCTTATTGTTTTTCGCCCCAGGGCCCCATTTCACCTAGAACCGGCCCTGGACGTACGCTGATGTCACAGAGCCCCAACCTCTTCTAACAGCTGATTGGTGGGGGACCTCAACTGATCTGCTATTGATGACCATTCCTGAGGATAGGTCATCCATATAATTTACCATATATCCCCTTTTAATGAAAAAATGGGTTACAAACAAAGCAGTCCACAAGGCTAGAAGTCCACGGCGACATGTGTGGCACGAAAAAAAAAAGTGCGACTTGTCCACAACTATTTCTGAGCTGTGATTTGGCTGTAAAAATACAATGGAGTCATAGAATAGTCGCAGTCACATGGCACAGGCTGTGGAACATGAAACATCCATCAGATCTGTGGCATCACAATGGCAGCATGTCCTGAGTCACACTTGACAAGCATTAGATCTAACGTGGTGCAACAGTAGCCTCAGCCTTACTGTGGACACATGACATCACAGGCGCAGATGTGACGTCAATGCATTTTGTCTATTTAGCCACACCCACTTTGGTGCCCTTGTCATGGGGACATTAGGTGCACAGGACAGTATAGTGGCGTCCCATCTCCTGATCCCGCCCAGCGCCTGCGTATCCAGTGGGCGGAGCTTGCCGGCTGCATTCTGCCCCTGCCAGGCTTCCGTAGAGAGAGTAGCTGTGGACAGCAGGTGTTGTGGACGCTGTAAGTTATTACGTCTCCGGCCATTGCCTCATCACAGGGTCACCCGCCGGCGCTGACGTCATACCGGAGCGGAGTGTCAGGTAGGTGGCTGAGGCCCGTTATCTGTGTACGTGAGGGCAGCTCCAGTGCCCGGGTCGGGCAGGACCACCGTGTGTGCGGCCTGTGCTCAGTTACTGGGGACTTTCTGGTGCCCCCGGAATATGCGGCCGTGGACTAGTGAGGGGCTGAGATTGTGCCCGGGCCGAGATCCAGCAGATAAGTCCTGGTCAATAAGACAATGCCCACCTAAACCAGCAAGATACTGGGAAAGCTGGGTGACAACCAGTATAGGTCCCGGCCACTGGAGAGGTTGTGGTCCAGCACTGGGAATCTGCCTAGTCACACACCAGACTAAGTGATCAGGCTTCTGGGAAAGCTGGGTGACAACCAGTATAGGTCCTGGCCACTGGAGAGGTTGTGGTCCAGCACTGGGAATCTGCCTAGTCACACACCAGACTAAGTGATCAGGGTTCTAGGAAAGCTGGGTGACAACCAGTATAGGTCCTGGCCACTGGAGAGGTTGTGGTCCAGCACTGGGAATCTCCCTAGTCACACACCAGACTAAGTGATCAGGCTTCTGGGAAAGCTGGGTGACAACCAGTATAGGTCCTGGCCACTGGAGAGGTTGTGGTCCAGCACTGGGAATCTGCCTAGTCACACACCAGACTCTGGGAAAGCTGGGTGACAGCCTTCAGCGATAACATGGGGTTTCCTCCAGTATTTCCTAAAGTGCGACGAATCTGCCTGGCCCTCCTGCACGTTCCATTTTAATTTTTTTTGCAAAACGTACAAGAATACGGCGTGCAGTGAGATGGATACGTGGATCTTCGAAGAAATGGATGTGTCCATGGTCCCATTGAATTGTATGTGCAGCACAATGAAGAAAATACAGTTCTGTGCATGAGCCCTTAAAGGGGTTGTCTACAATTTACCTTATTTATTTTCTAAACTTTCTGCCCCCCCCCCCCCCCCCCCCCAGCTGGACCTGTTAAGGGAAAAAGGGAATATACTTGGGCTACTTTCAAATCTGCGTTTTTCCTTTCCAGTATTGAGATCCATCATAGGATCTTAATACCGGAGGAAAACGCTTCCGTTTTGTCCCCATTCATTGTCATTGGGGACAAAACTGAACAGAACGAAGTGCACCAAAATGAATTCCGTTCCGTTTGGTTTGCGCTCCCATGCCGGACAAAAAACAACTTCAAGCAGCGTTTTTCTTACTGGCATGGGATGCAGAGCAAGACGGATCTGGCATGAAACGCAATGTAAGTCAATAGGGAGGGGATCCATTTTCTCGGGCACAAAATAAAACTGATCCGGCGCCCATTGTCTTAGGGTACTTTCACACTAGCGTTATTCTTTTCTGGTATTGAAATCCGGTAAAGGGTCTCAATACCGCAAAAGAACGCATCCGGTTTGTTCTAATGCATTCTGAATGGAAAACAATCCGTTCAGTATGCATCAGGATGTCTTCCGTTCAGTCCCTTTTACGGTATTTGATGAACCGCATGTTGCGTTTTATTTTTTTATTATTTTTTGCCAAAATCCCGGAACACTACCACACTTGCTGGATCTGCCATTAATTTCCATTGAAATGTATTGATGCCGGATCCGGTACCAAGTGTTCCGGAAATTACCCATCACCGGATCCGGTTTTCTGGTATGCGCAGTGCTTTCTAGATGTGAAAAAAAAAAATACCGGATCCGTTATTCCGGATGATAGAGGTAAGACGGATCTGGTATTTCAATGCAAAAGTCTAACTGATCCGGAAAAAAAAAAGATATCCGTTTGCATACGGATTTCCGGATCAGAACTGCCTGCCAGATTCTTCTAACACTAGTGTGAAAGTACCCTTACAATGATTTTAGTGCCTGATCCGTCTTGATCATTTTAGGCATAAAGCAGCCTGCCGGATCAGGCAAAAATGTATATGTGAAAGTAGCCTTACCTGCTCCCTTCCACTCTGTGGGTCCAGGGCTGTTTTCACTGCTTTCCAGCCCTTGCATCTAAACTTCCTGCGTGGACGGGGTCACGTGTGACTGACTCCAGCTATGATGTGTCCTCAGTCGTCATTTGCTGCTTGAGAGACACGTCACTGCTGAGGCCAGTCATTGGCAGCAGCACAAGTCACCCCATCTGTGCAAGAAGTTTAGGAAGTGCAGTGACTGGCTCTGGACCCACAGAGTGGAAGGGAGCAGGTAAGTATATTACTCTTCACAGGTCCATTGGCGAGATGAGTTTAAAAATAAAAAGGTCCATCATGGACGACCCTTTGAAAGGGGTGGTCTGGGATTTTCATATCTATGGCCTATCCTCAGGATGGGTAAGCAATATCAGATCAACGGGGGTCTGACTCTCCGGACCCTCTCTGGTCAGCAGCACAAAGAGGCCACGGTGCTCCATGAGTGCTTGGGCCTCTTCCTAGGTTACATGGCCTGGGCGCAGCTCAGTCCCATTCAAGTGAATTGGGCTGAACTACAATGCCAAGCACAGCCGCTATACAATGGACGGCACCGTGCTCGGTGAGCTGCAGGGAGGCTACAGCTCTCATTGGAGCTTCCTCAAACAGCTGATCAGCAGGGGGTACCGGGTGTTGGACCCTCGCTGATCTCATATTGATGAAAGGCCATCTATGTGCAAATCCCAAAGAAGCATTTTTGGTCAGGTGTGCTGAGATGCTGAGGACAATACTTAAGGAAGATTTGACGTCTAGCGTATCTGACCTCCAGCAGTGCCCCACCGGGTAGTGGAAAGGACAACCTGAATTTTGGTCACCTCCATATTCTGGCATTCAGAAATAGGTATATCTTCAAGCACTGATCTATATACACGCAGCAATGTTGATGGTGCCAAGCCTGTTACTGTGACGCAGGTCCCCAACATTTTTGTAAGCCTCAAGTCACTTTCAAATACAACAGGTAGTGGTGAGCCACCGTAACTATTTAGAGGAAAAATGCCTCTTAAAGATATGACTAGTCACTGGCCTTGACCCTAGTACCAAGTCATGTTCTGACCTCCCTTGTTGCCCCCGTGGCTCTCAAGCCTATGAGTAATGCAGCTCTATGGGGCGACAATGGCGTTGCCTCAAGGCAACTAAAGTCATGTCTTATGTTAAACTTCACCTGCTTTTGTTTCTTTCTTCAGATTGGAAACTGGTCACTGAGCCTTTGAGTCTCCACCAAGACCCAAGAACTTACTGTTCAGCTCTCTTCTCAGGGTAAGTATCAGGTTGTAGTGTGACCACCAACTATTGCCTTTCTTTCCAGCTGCAGGATCTTAGGGCTTATGCACATGACCATGTGAGGTCCAGGATACACAGCCCGTGTGTCGGCCTCATCTCCTGGACCAACGGCGGCTCCTCTGACCTGAACTCACTGCATCATAGTACTTTATGATGCAGTGAGCTCAAATCTGGTATTGTCTCTCTTTAGCAAATGGCATTTATCATGTAGAGAAAGTTAATACAAGGCACTTACTAATGTATTGTGATTGTCCATATTGCCTAATTTGCTGGCTTCATATATCTTTCAATCACATCACTGCTCATATCCGGGGATTATGACCACCCTGCATTCCAGCAGTGTTGGCCATGCTTGAACACTATAGGAAAAAGTGCTGCCCTCTCTGGTGGCCGGGACCAAGGGATCGCGCATGCGCACAGCTTCTATCCCAGTCATCTTGTATCTGTCCTGCCCCTGGAAACAAGCGAATCATGAATGAATGAATGAATGAATGAATCAAGCAGCAAAGGAGGCTCCAGTCTGCGATGCCCACAGCCTTCCTCTGTTGTTAAGAATTCCTACTCACCTGCTCCCTGCCACTCTGGTCCTGTATGCTGGGTTCTGTGCGTCCGTCTTCCAGTTCCCGTCTTGTTTACTTCCGGCTTGCAACGGTCACTTGCTCCAGTGCTGCTTACGACTGGCCTTGGGGGGTGGCAAGTGACTCGGCAGTGACAGGCCACTTGGGGATATGTCACTCTTGAGGCCAGTGATTGGCTGCTGCGCCACCAGTCATCCTTGAGAGGAGTGGCAGGGAGCAGGTGAGCGGATTTCTTTCTTTAGGTACAGCACAGTACTGGCCAAAAGTAAAAACTTACCAAAGTCTGGAATAACCCTTTAAGGTGTGAGATGTAAGGTCCTCATGCATATTATATTATGGGCAGCCAAACCCACCAAATGCGGTGGTGCCAGCTGACGAATGTGGGCCTCCCTACTCTCCCTGTAAAGCAGGATGGTTCTTCCGGGAGATGAGCTGTGTCTAGAGGTGTCTGACAGCGGCTTTCTCCTCTCTCCCACATGCAGGCCTCTATTGCCATGGAATGGGACCGGGCACTTTTAGGTACGGTGTAATGTAACCGTTTGGATCACATTTGTTTTTCAGGAAGTCTCTGTTTAGTAATGGCTTCGGCTGTGGTGAGCATGGTCCCCACCACTGCTTCTCGCTTTGCTTTGCTGAAAGTAGACAGCAGCAGTGATTCTGATTCTGAGAAGACAAAGGGCGGCCGCAGTGCAGGAAAACTGCGCGGATCTGCCGCAGCGGGGAAAAACAATACAAATGAGAAAAAGAAGGAGAAGAGGAAGAAAAAGAAGGAACAGCAACAGAGTGAGGCTAATGAGGTAATGGTCGATGGCAGAAAAAACTTTTTATTAGCCCATATTTTCTGATTATTTTTTTTTTATCTTGATAACTTCTCTGAAAGGGGTTTTCCAAGATTTTATTACTGATGACCTATCCTCAGGATAGTTCATCAGTATCTGATTGGTGGGACCCCTGTCAATCAGCTGGTTGAGAAGGCAGTGGCGCTCTCACAACTTTTCCTAGGCCATTCACAACACATTTATTGGTCCCGTGGCCTAGGCACAGCTCAGCCCCATAGAAGTAAATCGGGCTGAGCTGCAATGCTGTGCTTGGTAAGCACGGACAAGGCTGCGGTGCTCACAGAAGTGTCGTTGCCTTCTCAAACAGCTGATCGGTGGGGGTCCCGGGTGTTGTCCTCCTCTTTAGAGTATTTCTCATGGGAATGCTGATTGACTTGGGGATTTGCAAATGACAGTACATTATACATGTGAATTGGGTTTTCAAAGCCCCTTCTACATATAATAGAATAAATCAGCATGGAATTCATAAAAAGGCAGTAGGACTGGTTCCACAATGTCCTGGAAATACCAAAGGCTGGTCAATGTTTCCTCATGATTACCGGACGTGAACGGGCATGGAAGCTAATGGCGCACCATGACACCTGGTGTTAGTCCTGTGGGTCACTGCACTATGCATGATGGCAGTAGGCACTCTCCCGCCCTCCTGCAAACTCTAATGCGGCTATCATTTTTACCAAGGCAGAATATGCTTTCTATTATTTGCCATTCATTCCTCCAATGGGCACTCTCACTGCACCAGTGCAGGCGATGATGATGATGAGAGATTGGTGGCAAACGAGCGCATGAATGGAGTACATGAACGCAGTCCTGCTTCATACAGACGGTTTCTTATGGTCTGCGTGGTCACCGCAGGGACTACTGCAGAACAATTCTGTGATGCTGTGGCTGTCCTTTGAGATACAACAGATCTTATATGGTGACCTTGGCGGGCATCTGTCTGGAGCATTCAGAACCCTCTTTACACATGTGAGTGCCCTTCTCTGACCACTGTAGTGACACCCAGGACCCCTGCTGATGAGCTGTTTGAGAAGCACCAGCACTCGCAGTAGCTCCACTGTCCTTCTTGCAGCTCGCCAAGCACAGCGCCGTTCATTGTATTGCGCTTGTGCTTGGTAACGCACTCACTCGCCGCATTCACTTCTATTGGGTTGAGCTGCGCCTAGGCTGCGTAACCGATGAACATGCCGTCATTAGCTTAGGAGAAGCTCACAAGAGAGCTGCTGCCTTCTCAAACATATCTGTGGGGGTCCCGGGTGTTGGACCTCCACAGATCAGATACTGATGACCTATCTTGAGGTAAGGTCATCAGTAGTAAAATCTCGGAAAACCCCTTTAAAAGCCCAGAGCTTGGGCTACTTTCACACACTCACGTTTTGGGCGGATCCGTAAAAACGGATCCGGTACAATAATACAACTGCATGCATCTGTCATGAACAGATCCGTTTGTATTATCTGTAACATAGACAAGACGGATCCGTCACAAACTCCATTGAAAGTCAATGGGAGACGGATCCGTTTTCTATTGTGTCAGCGAAAAAGGATCCGTCCTGCGCATGGGCAATTGAATCCTCCTGGCATTGTTCATGTCAAATCTGCCCATGCGCAGGATCGTGACTGGGGAGAGTTGTAGCCGCCGTCCAGTGAAGTGAATATTGATGAGCTGGGCGGGGCTTCAGAACGGCAGTTGGGAGCGGCTGGCTGGGCTCATTTTAAGATGAAACGCCGCCCCTTGGGCAGATTGGTGACGAGACAGGCAGGTTATAAAACTTTATATTTCGGTATTTAGAAGGTGGACAGGGGGGATACTTAGATGCTTTTAATAGACTGTATAAGACCTGTAATGTCATATATATATATATATATATATATATATATATATATATATATATATATATAACTATATATGCTGATTTGGCCTGTCAGTGTCCCTTTTAAAGAAAGGCTAACCAGTCAGGAACTCGTACAAGACTGAGCTGCACTAGAGAGATCAGCTGACCCACACTAATGGATCAGTTGTGAGACAGTTGCGTAGTTACTATCGCAAACTAATAGAAAGAAGAAGACAAAACAACAGGAGAATTCCTGCTGATCGTAACAGTTGGCATGTTTGTAGTGCAATTACGTCACAATATTTTAAAATGCCCTTTTAACTATAGTTTAACAATGTGCAGTGTTGTGGAAGGGGATAGCAGTGTACAAATTATTAATAGTCGCACTATTAACACCCAAAATTGCATAGTCTAGGAGGGTGGTCTTCTCGAAGAAGATGGGCAATATGCATAGTATATGATAAAATTTAAAATCTGACACAGGAATTCTGGTTTGGATAACGGTCTTCTCAAAGAGGTGGTCTTTTGGCGAGGTTCTGTTGAGAAAAGCCTGATATTTTGCTTTTTATTTTTTCCACAGCTCAGGAATCTTGCCTTTAAGAAAATTCCCCAAAAATCTTCGCACACCAGTGGTGGGTCTCAGCAGGACTCTGCAGTACACAGTGTGACTAAAAATGTTCAAGGAGATGATTGGCAGCAGTGGCAGCAGAAAGACCAACAGGTACCTTAGTATACGTGTGCCCAGGCCAACAAAGGCATTTAGGTGACACATTATTTCTCCTGCACCTAATACAGTTAAAGTGACATAAAAGTGTACAAATACTGAATGTAGGTTTTTATATAAATATAATGGTTGTCCTTGAGCTAAAAGGGTTTTTCAGGCGTTTAATATTAATGACTTATCCTTGGGATAGGTCATCAATACCTAATCGATGAGGGTCCGACAGCTGGCCCCCCCTCCAATCAGCTATTTGAAGAGGCTGTGGCTGTCTGAGGAGTGCCGTGGCCTCCTCGCAGCCTACCAAGCACAGCTCAGTCCACTGAATGGTGCCTGTACTTGGTATTGCAGCTCAGCTTCATTCTTGAGCTGCAGTTAGGCCATGTGAGCAATATGTTCACTGGCTTTGGAAGAAGCCATGATGTTCATGGGATGCCAAGGCCTCTTCAAACAAATGGTAGGGGGGTGTGGACCACAAAACACATATGGTCGTCTGAATGAGCCCTTAAAGGGAATCTGTCACCAGTTTTATGAGGCTAGGTTCTAACAGCTCCAGCACATGCCAACCCGGTTCCAGTCCCTGGCACTCGCGTCCCTCTGTATCCCTACACTGGCACCACTGTATCTCCCCGTCGTGCCGATCAAAACATAAGGAGGAGGGGAGCAGCCAATAGCAGGCCGCGACGCTGACCAGCTTCCCTAGCGTCACTCGCAAGACTGGTCACTTTTGCAGACTGCTATTGGTTCATATACAGTTGCACCCTTAGGGCTGTTTCACACAAGCGTGTGCAGTCCGGAAATCACGCTCCATGTGTGAGCGTGCTTGTCTGGCAGTAGCGCACAGCATTATCATGATTTATAATGCTGTGTGTCTCTGCATGACCCTATTGCTACAGAATCATACTAACGGCTTTATAAGATGCACCATGCTTAAATATCAGTTATTATACTGGAATAGCTTTTTGTACTGTAGGGACACCATATAACACATGGCATTTCATTAATGCCCATATCTGACAGGGCTCATATAGAAGATGGCAGTTACATTGAGTATGGTAAACGCGATGTAATAGATTGTAGAGTCTATCCATAACTGAGGATGTCTGCTACCTCAGCTTGTCTTATTAATTTATTTTCTTTGCTTCAGATTACATCTGATATGTATGAAGCAGATCTTCAGAAGGCATTAATGCTAAGTAAGCTGGAATATGAAGAACAGAAAAAGGTACCTTATTTCTATGTATGTGAGGTAATGTAGAGCAGTAAGCATCACATTATATTATTCACAAAAATGAAGCGCATGTAGTTTCAGATTCCCCATTGCAGACCCAAATAAGACTTGATTTCTACTAGCTTAGGCTAGCTTCACCCTAGCGCCAAAATCTTCCAGCGGACTGTCCTGGCAGAGGAACAGCCCGCTGTAGTTCATCATATTTGGCATAGCCAGATGCTACCTTTCCCTGCCAGAGCCCATTGGCTATAATGGGACCCGGCCTGTTTCGGCATTAATGCCGAGGTTTGGCCAGAGAAAAATACAGAGTTTGCAGCGGTATTTTTCTGGCCGAATCGCGGGACTAATGCCGGAAACAAGCTGGTTCCCTGCCGAGTCCCATTATAGACAATGGGGTCTGGCAGTGCTCCAGAACTTTCCGGCAATGTTGGATACGATTAACTCTGGCAGCCTGTTTCTCTGCCGCAACAGCCTGTCAGAAGATTTTAGTACTAGTGTGAACCAAGTACAACATATTAGGGTGACAGAGATCGATCACTTGATCACTTTTGGGCTCCAAAAACACCCCATAATCCTACTAAAGTGCTGATTTAAAGCAGCCAGTGTAGGTGCTGGTCTTCGTGCCAGCCAAATGCATACAAATAGCAGAAACATGTTTTTATCATGCTCAGCAGTGATCAATTAGGAATTAAAGGGGTTTTCCCATCTCAGACAATGGGGGCATATCGCTAGGACCCCCACCTATCTCGTAGTGAAAGTGAATTTATTTCTATGGGGCACGGAAAATAGCCAAGTGCTGGCTTGGCTATTTCCGTCGGGCCCCATAGAAGTAAACGGAATCGGTGGCCGCGCAAACTCAGTGCGCCCCCATTAATTTCTATGGCGATTCCAAAAATAGCCGAGCACGCCGTTTAGCTACTTTCGGCAGGCCAATAGGAACGCTTGGTGGTTTCCGGACCTGTCACTACCGGCCACCACTTTGCCGGTTTCATTTTCAGCTGCATTTACGAGATAGGTGCAGGACCCACCTCCTAGCTATATGCCCACGTTGTCTGAGATGGGAGTACCCCTTTAACTGCTGGACTGCTAATGACTAATAATAAAGTTGGCTGTTTATGAGCAGCAGGTAACAGTTGCGTCATAATGGTGTAAAGGTAGAATTCAGGTAGATCCCTAAACAAAGGGGTCTCGCCTATTGTCTGTGATGCTCCAAATCTTGAGGTTCCCTCTTGGTGTAAAGGTCCCTTCACCTGACCCCTTGTAGCAAGAAATTGTTGGGAAGGATGCATTCCTTCCCAACAATCGCCTGCTCGTCAGTGGATGTGACCACTACATATACATGCAGCAATCTCCTCCACAGTATGGGGAGAAGAGATCGCTAATGCCATCACTCGTCCCCATACTGAATCATTGTTTGCTGGCAGCAGAGGCTGTTTAGCCCCAAAGGTCCTATCGCCTGATTCTTCGGCATTCTTTACACTGGCAGATTATCGCTAAAGAGCATCCGTACGAACATCAGGCAATGTGAATGGTACATAAGAGAATGTTCCTAGCCAGAGAAGACATGACTCTTGGTGGTATTTAAGTCCTCTTTTAAGCAAAACCCAGAAGTTTATTTGATAGTAAAAAAAAACAGTAACTTGCGCCTTACAATCTACAATTACAGTTCATCCAATATCGTTGCACTATGTGTAAAGCAAAGACCTACATATCCTCATAGCTTGCCAAATAGAAGTAGTAACCTTTGCATAAGAAGCCAAAAATCCCTTTCTCTGAATAAATCGGGTGCCCTATGACATGTAGACATCTAGCTCCTATTTCCACTTAAGGATATGTTTAATCATAGACTATCTCACTGTTTTAAGGAAAATGACAGTGGAGAAAATGTATCACCTCAATCAAAAAGAGCAAATAAAAAGGATAAACGAAAGAACCATCAAGGGAAAGACAAGCCTCTCACAGTGCCTCTGAAAGACTTCCAATCAGAAGGTAAGTACTTCACAACATGGTTGTTACCGGAAATGTTAGGGGATTGGATTTGGGTTAGAGACCATAACATACACCTAGGCTTCAATGTCACATTTGTGATGCACCACCCTGGTTTACTGCATAGCGGAGGTTTTTGATCTTACAGCTTGGTTATATGTCCTGAATTTATAGCAAAATGATTAATATGACATAACCACACTTAAAACATGTAAAAATTACCCACATTTTAGAAGTTCAATTTTTTTTTATTAACACAGACCACGGTTGGCGTCCGTGTGCGTTCCACTATTTGCGGAACTGCACAGACAGCCAATGATATAACTTCCTATTCTTGTCTGCAAAAAGGACAAGAATAGGACAGGTTATAATTATATAATTTATTTTTTTTTGCGGACTACGGAACGGAGCAACGGATGCGGACAGCACACAGAGTGCTGTCTGCATCTTTTGTGGCCCCATTGAAGTAAATGGGTCCGCATCCAAGCCGCAAAAACTGCGGCTCGGATGCGGACCAAAACAGCGGTCGTGTGCATGAGGCCTAAAACTTAATCCCACCACGCAGCAGAAGGCCTTTTGTCCTTATCTGTGAGCTATGTAACCACCTTCACTCCTCAGCTGCTGCATTTGTAGGGATCAAGATGGCAGCAGTGACATGATTCACCCATGTGCTGTCCCTGGACTAATACTTTTCTGTGCTAAGCACAAGCGCAAGCACCGAAGAGGATCAGCACAGAAAGTGGTGAAGTGGGTGTATCTTGCCACTGTCACTATCTTGTGCCCTAGGGATGCAGCGGCCAAGGAGCGAAGGTGACTACCTAGCCCACAGATGGAGACCCAGGGGCCTTCAGGGGCGCGGCAGGTGTAAGTTATGATGTGATTTACAGATTTGTCACACAAAAAAAATAGATTAGAGGCTGCTGGAAAATATTTTAAGAAATTGGCCTGCCCCTTTAATGATATAAAATACCTATTCTTCCTCAGGTAGCATTGTAACAGTACTGAGTGACAGTAAGAGAAGGGTCTAATCAACAATGATGTGTAAGATACTAATAAATTACCTACATGAGCCTTCTATGGCACAGTTTGAAATTCATTGTTCTTTTTTTTGTTTCCAGAACAGTCAGTGAAAAAAACTGAGGTATGTTTATTGCATGAGGCGAAGTGTAATAATACACATTCTTGTACCAGAATTTACAGATGACCGGTTTTGCTACGGTATCTTTATTTTTTCATTTAATTTTACAGTAGGTTTTCATTTAAATGTTCTTAAGCAGAACAGGCGTTTTGTAACATATACATCATCTGGAAACCAGTGCCACATGGAGATTAGGCTACTTTCACACTAGCGTTCAGAGCGGGTCCGTCTGATGTCTGCTCAGACGGATCCGCTCCTATAATGCAGACGTTTGTATCCGTTCAGAACGGATCCGTCTGCATTATAACTTAGAAAAAATTCTAAGTGTGAAAGTAGCCTGAACGGATCCGTCCAGACTTTACATTGAAAGTCAATGGGGGCGGATCCGTTTGAAGATTGAGCCATATTGTGTCATCTTCAAACGGATCCGTCCCCATTGACTTACATTGTAAGTCTGGACGGATCCGCTTGCCTCCGCACGGCCAGGCGGACACCCGAACGCTGCAAGCAGCGTTCAGGTGTCCGCTTGCTGAGCGGAGCGGGGGCTGAACGCCGCTAGACTGATGCATTCTGAGCGGATCCGCGTCCACTCAGAATGCATTAGAGCTGGAAGGATGCGTTCGGGGCCGCTTGTGAGCCCCTTCAAACGGAGCTCACGAGCGGACACCCGAACGCAGGTGTGAAAGTAGCCTTAAAGGGGTTGCCCGCTTCATACTTAAATGTACCTAACAAACTCTGCATTAATGACCATGGTGTTATTCCTCTACTGCAAACTAGACGTTCCCTGTGCACACAGGAAAACTGCTAAAATTGCCAGATAAAAGTGATAAAATGACCAGAGATCTGTATCTGCCATTTTAGGGGTTTTCATCTGTGTATCAGGAATATCTAGTTTGCCGTTCTCCCAGAGACTGGATTCCTTGCACTGTACTTAAAGTAGAGGAGAAGCTGCTTCTTAAGCTTTTCTTACTCATTCATAAGTATGCCACAGGATAATGGAGGATATTACACAGAGATGCCAGCCTGTTATGGTTATGAATTTGGCTAAGATCTAAATCTCCTATGTAGCTGTGCAGTCTCTTTAGGATGGGTTCACACGAGCGTGTCCGGATTAGTTCCGGATGCGTCCCGGTGTGTTGCGGCAAACCCGCGCGAGTAGGAATGCAATTGCAGTTAGTTTTGACTGCGATTGCGTTCCGATGTTCAGTTTTTATCGCGCGTGTGCAATGTGTTTTGCACGCGCGTGATAAAAAAACGACTGTGGTACCCAGACCCGAACTTCTTCACTGAAGTTCAGGTTTGGGTTCGGTGTTGTGTAGATGTTATTATTTCTCGTTCATTCCATTGGGGGACACAGACCATGGGTATAGCTTAGAGATATTACTAGGAGGGACACTATGCAAAAAAAGAAGCTCCTCCTCCTCGGGCTATACCCCCAGGCACCTCCAGGAGAACTTCAGTCTTTGCTTAGTGTCCGTTCAAGGAGGTTGACATTTATTCTTCTCCTGTTTGTTATTTTTTTTCTGGTTTCAGATGGGGACGCAGGTCAGCATTGCGCTTTCCTGGCCCCTGTGGAGGGTCTGCCACGGTCTTCTGAAGGTTCCTGGCTACCTCCCATTCCCCCACAGAAGAAAAGTGGATCCAGGCTCGACATGTTAGCTCTGGCATCCCACCAGCTGCTGGGACACCTGCTGCCTACCCTCCACCAGAGCACTGCTCTCCTTGATTGGAGTCAGACGTCTGAAGAGGTGAATCCCTGCTGGTCTGGACATCGAGGGAGCATGCTGTGCAGATAAGTATTGCCTGCTTCAATCTCCCTCCTTCCCCCCCCTCCCCCCACCCCTTCATGTCGTCTGTCTGGCGCTCTGTGACCTGAGGTGAGCTAGAGAAGGACCGGCTGGGGGCATTTTTTCCCGTTGGGAGGGGGCCTTCTGGGGAGGGCTGGTGATTCCACTGACTCTGGGAACAGGTTGCGTTTCCCTACCTGCCTGCAGCTCAGACTATGGCCGCATCGGCAGCAATCTTGGCACTGAAGGAGTGTATTTTATTTTATCTTATGGCCACTGCGCTCTCTGCAGCTCCCGCCGGCCTGCTCCTCCCGATATTAACCCCCGTTGCGCCGTATCTGGCGAAGGGGTGTATTTTGAAATGCGCGCGCTTATTTCGCGCC
Organism: Bufo bufo; assembly: GCF_905171765.1. Lineage (NCBI taxonomy): Eukaryota > Metazoa > Chordata > Amphibia > Anura > Bufonidae > Bufo > Bufo bufo. Next base: position 330,880,335 of record NC_053390.1, read on the forward strand.
GCAATGACGCGTCCAAGGGGGCGGAGCCTCGGCGTCCAGCTCTGTCTCTCCCTACGCCGGAGACTCTGCTGGATTGCGGCCGTGCAGCTCCTCAGTTCTCGGTGACCGGAGACTTCTGCTGTTGCCTGGGTGGTAGGAATTGCAGCAACCTGGTAGGAAATCTTTTTTGGAATACCATCATGCCTAAACCTGGGGCCCCTAAGCCTTCCAAGGCTTCCTCTCGGGCTCCACTGGAGTCATGTAAAATATGCCTTAGGTCTTTTTCTGTCACTGGTTCCTGTGACTCATGCCCTGCTCCTGGACAGGATCAGCCTCCTTCTCTTGCTCAGCCCGGTCCTCCCTCTGCCCCTGCGGATCCAGCGGTACCCGCCTGGGCCTCCGCCATGTCTAATGCGGCAGCTGATCTGGCCTTAGTTGCCAAGACAGCCATGTCCTTCATGGAGCGCATGGCGGCTACTACTCCAGTGGCATCCACCACTCCATCCCCTCTCAGTGACTCTCACAGAGGGCGTCTGACTTCTAAAAGGCAGCGTGAGCGGCAGCATTCCTCCTCGGATGACTCCGCTTCTCCCCCTCGCCTTGAGGCATGCCCGGTTGACTCTCCCCCTCGCAGGGAGCGCAAATCCGATGGGGAATTGTCCGGATCGGACGAAGTCACGGAGCGGGAACCCCTGCCTAAGCTTTCCACCATGGTAACCGAGTTGGTGGCAGCTGTTCGTGACACTTTTAATATACAAGGGGATTCTCCTCCCTCCACTAGTCGGGAGTTCTCCCTTTTTCCACCCAAGAAACAGGAGTCCGCCGTGTTCCCTATTCATGAGGAATTCACTGCGGTCCTATCAAAAGCTTGGGATCGACCTAATCAAAAATTTTCGGCCACCAAGCGTATGGATACGCTTTATCCTTTTCCAGCTGACACAGTGAAAAAGTGGACTTCTTCCCCTAAGGTAGATCCTCCGGTGGCCAGGTTAGCCAAGAACACGGCCCTTCCCGTCCTAGATGGTTCCTCTCTGCAGGATGCGGTGGACAGACGTTTGGATTCACTTTCCAAGTCCATCTTCTCGCTGGCGGGCGCTTCCCTGCGACCGGCCTTTGCGTCGGCTTGGGTCGCCAGAGCCCTTACAACGTGGTTGCAGCGCCACCACCAGGATCTGTCAGAGCAGGACGCCTCTGCAGATACTCTGGATTTTATCATCCAGATGTCTCAAGCGTCTAAATATCTCTGTGAGGCTTCAATGGACATCGGCTCCCTCTTTGCCCGTATTTCGGCCCTCTCTGTCATTCAGCGCAGGGAGGTCTGGCTGAAGGTGTGGGATGCTGATGCCTCATCCAAGCGTTCCCTCGCTAACCTTCCCTTTGAAGGGTCCAGGCTCTTTGGGGCTCAACTAGATGAATTCATTTCTGCCGCAACAGGGGGCAAGAGCACTCATCTACCCCAGCCCAGGACCAAGCGTCCCTTTCGGTCTCGGCCTTCAGGTTTCCGGGGCCAGTCCTTTCGTCGCTTCTCCACTGCCAGGACGCCGTCGTCCTCATCAGCAGGGGGATCCCAGGACTCCCGCAAGAAGCCTTTCTTCAAGCCCCAGCCCTCTTGGCGGCCTCGGGCGCAGTCAGCCCGTCCTCCTGCTCCCAAGCAACCCTCCGCATGAAGGAGTGCCCCCATCCCTCGTGGTGGGGGGCCGTCTGCTCTCCTTTCAACAGGTCTGGAGGGCTCACGTTCAGGACGCCTGGGCTCTGGAAGTGGTGACGTCCGGCTACAAGTTGGAGTTCGCGTCCAGCCCGCCGGAACGTTTTTTCCCTTCTCGCGTTCCGGGGGATCCAGCCAGGGCCTCGGACCTCTCTTTTGCGGTCTCCTCTCTTCTGGACCGTGGTGTCATTTCCCCCGTTCCCCCAGAAGAGCAAGGGACAGGTTTTTACTCAAACCTGTTCGTTGTTCCAAAGAAAGAGGGGTCAGTACGTCCAATCTTGGATCTAAAACTTCTCAACAAGTTTCTACGGGTGCGGAAGTTTCGCATGGAGTCCCTTCGCTCCGTGATTGCTTCTCTGCTTCCAGGAGAATTTCTCGCGTCTGTGGACATTCAAGACGCCTACTTGCACGTCCCTATTGCAGAGTCCCACCATCGCTTTCTGCGCTTTGCCATAGGGGGGCGTCATTACCAGTTCGTCGCCCTACCTTTTGGGTTGGCAACCGCCCCTCGAGTTTTTACGAAGATTCTGGCGCCTCTCATGGCGCTTCTTCGCACCAGGGGCATCTCTTTGTTACCATACCTAGACGACATCTTGATAAAAGCTCCGTCTCTTCCACAGGCCGAGGACAGCGTCCGAATCACGGTTCAATCCCTGGAACGGTTCAGATGGCTGATCAATCTCCCCAAGTCCTCTCTGCACCCCTCCCAGAGACTCTCGTTCCTGGGGATGATCTTGGACACCTCGATTTCTCGGGTGTTTCTTCCAGATTCCAAGGCTTCCCAGATTCGTCTGGCGGTGGTGCTCCTTCTACGCTCTCCACGTCCCACCATTCGGGAGTGCATGCGGGTGCTGGGCCTTATGGTCTCCTCTTTCGAGGCGATTCCGTACGCCTAATTTCACACTCGTCCGCTACAACAGATGATCCTTGCCCTCTGGAACAAGAACCCTCGGGGTCTAGACACTCCTGTTGGTCTGTCCCGGCAAGTTCGAGCGTCTCTCCCTTGGTGGCAGTCTCCCCTGAACCTATCGTCAGGAAAGTCCTTCCTTCCGTTCTCCTGGACGATAGTCACCACCGACGCCAGCCTCATCGGTTGGGGAGGTGTTCTCCGGAACCTCACAGTTCAGGGTGTCTGGTCGACGGAGGAATCCCGTCTCCCGATAAACGTTTTGGAGTTGAGGGCGATTTTCCACTCCCTCTCCCATTGGACTCCTCTCCTTGCGTCTCGCCCGGTGCGGGTTCAGTCGGACAATGCCACGGCTGTGGCTTATGTCAACCATCAGGGCGGGACTCGCAGTCGGGCAGTAATGCGGGAAGTAGCGAGGATCCTCTTATGGGCGGAGTCTCATGTTCCAGTATTGTCGGCAGTGTACATCCCGGGAGTCGACAATTGGACGGCGGATTTTCTGAGTCGCACCAAGGTGGATCCGGGAGAGTGGTCTCTCCATCCGGAGGTGTTCGAGGACATCTGCCACCGATGGGGCCGTCCGGACGTAGATTTGATGGCTTCCCGGCTCAACCACAAGGTGCCGGTGTATCTTGCCCGCGCTCGAGACCCACGGGCGGGCGGGGTGGACGCGCTGGTATTTCCATGGCAGCGGTTCAGCCTCCTTTACGTCTTCCCTCCGATTCCTCTGTTGCCGAAGGTGCTGCGCAAGATCGAGGCGGAGGGGATACCAACCATTCTCGTCGCTCCGGATTGGCCTCGCCGCCCCTGGTTCTCCAGCGTCGCTCGTATGTTGGCGGACGTTCCGTGGCCTCTGACCGACAGAGAGGATCTCTTGTCTCAGGGGCCGCTCTTCCACCAGAATTCACGGCAGCTGCGTTTAACGGCGTGGCTGTTGAGACTGCCATCCTGAGGAAGAGAGGCTTCTCTGATGCGGTGGTGAGAACCATGATCAGGGCTCGGAAGCCGGCTTCTTCACGAATCTATTATCGCACCTGGAAGGCCTTCCTGGTTTTTTGTGAGAAATCGGGCTACTCGCCCCTACGTTTCTCTGTCCCAGTGGTGCTGTCCTTTCTCCAGTCCGGCCTCGACATGGGTCTGTCGCTCAGTTCTTTGAAGGGTCAGGTTTCTGCTTTGGCTATCTTTTTTCAGAGGTCCATTGCCTTTTTGAGACCTGTAAAAACCTTCCTGCAGGGGGTGGCGCATTCTGTTCCCCCGTATGTGCCTCCCTTGCCCCCCTGGGATCTCAACTTGGTTCTGCGCGCCCTTCAGGCGGCGCCTTTTGAACCTCTGAGGGAGGTCTCTCTGGTTTTACTCACCTGGAAGGTAGTTTTTCTGGTGGCCATAACCTCCATCAGGCGAGTTTCGGAGCTGGCCGCACTTTCCTGCCGGGAACCTTTTCTGGTCTTTCACCAGGATAAGGTGGTGCTCAGACCGGTGCCTTCTTTTTTGCCCAAGGTGGTTTCTCCCTTCCACCTTAACGAGGATCTTGTCCTGCCCTCTTTTTGTCCTTCTCCGGCGAACCCCAAGGAATGCGCTCTCCACTCCCTGGACGTCGTCAGGGCCCTGAAGGTGTACCTGGGGGCTACCGCTTCCTTCCGGCGTTCAGACTCTCTCTTTGTGATTCCTGAAGGGTCCCGTAAGGGCCTGGCGGCTTCCAAGGTCACCGTGGCGCGGTGGATCCGTTCCGCTATTGCTGCGGCATATCGCGCTCGTGGCCATGTTCCGCCGTCGCGGATTACCGCTCACTCCACAAGGGCAGTGGGAGCTTCCTGGGCTAGACGCAATCGCGCATCCGTTTCCCAGTTGTGTAAGGCGGCCACTTGGTCGTCCTTACATACTTTCACAAAGTTTTATCAGTTACACTCTCTGGCCTCGGCTGATGCTGCTCTTGGGCGCAGGGTATTGCAGGCTGTGGTTCCGGTTTGACTACTGGACGTTTATTCCTGGCGGTGTTGGATTTGTTCTTTTTTCCCACCCCATGGACTGCTTTGGGACGTCCCATGGTCTGTGTCCCCCAATGGAATGAACGAGAAAAGGAGATTTTTGTGAAACTCACCTGTAAAATCTTTTTCTCGTAATTTCCATTGGGGGACACAGCTCCCGCCCCTTTTTTGGTTTACGCCTTTATGGTGTGCTGTGTGATGGTTTCCATAGTGTTTTGTTTCCGTTCTCCTTCTCCTACTGCTTTTGCAACGACTGAAGTTCTCCTGGAGGTGCCTGGGGGTATAGCCCGAGGAGGAGGAGCTTCTTTTTTTGCATAGTGTCCCTCCTAGTAATATCTCTAAGCTATACCCATGGTCTGTGTCCTCCAATGGAAATTACGAGAAAAAGATTTTACAGGTGAGTTTCACAAAAATCTCCTTTTTCCCTTATAACATGGTTATAAGGGAAAATAATAGCATTCTGAATACAGAATGCTTAGTAGGTGATCAATTGAGGGTTAAAAAAATAAAATAAATAACTCACCTTGTCCTCTTGTTCGCGTAGTTCTCCCGGTCTTTAGTTCTTTAAAAAGATGAACCATGGGCTAAAGGACCTTTGGTGACGTCAGATCACATGCTCCAATCACATGGTACATCACCGCGGTGATGGTGTGCTAGGTCAGTGATAGGCAGTGATAGGCAAAACTGCGGCTCTCCAGCTGTTGCAAAACTACAACTCCCACCATGCCCTGCTGTAGGCAGTCTTTGCATGCTGGGAGTTGTAGTTCTGCAAAAGCTGGAGAGCCGCAGTTTGCCTATCACTGTGCTAGGTAATAGGTTGAGCAGTGTATTATATGTCTCAGTTCACACTACTTATTTGTAGTAAAGTTCACCGGTAACTTTGCTCTGGAATGACAAATTAAAAAAATATATAAAGACATTTTGCAAGAAATTTTAGGAAAACATTTTTTTTGATCTTTTTCCTGAAAATTATTTTAGTGGACAATAATTTGTTTTTAGTTTGTCTAAAATGTAAAAGGGTATTTTTTATTTAATTTTTTTGCTGCTTATTTTTATTCTAAGCACTTTTATTCTATTTCAGCAGGATACAAAATCCCCTCTGTTACCTCATGACAGTGGCTTTTTCAATAAACTGGAGGATGACGTGACCAAAATAATTCTTAAAGAAAAAAGAAAGGAACAAAACTCTGTTCCTGAAGTAATGGATGGCGTTGTGTCCTCGAACAACAATATGGTATGTACCGATTTTAAAAGGGTTTTTCCTGACCTGTCATAAAAAAAGGAATTGACAGGGGTCCAATGAAACCCTTACCAGTTGACTGGTTTTAAGGCTGTATTACAGTGGCAGATAATCTGCCAGATCATGGCTAACGAGTGATCGTAGTGACTCTATGAACAGGCAGTGTAATATTGCTGCCGATAACCTGCAAACGCTTGTCAGCCAATTCCAATCTTTCAACAGGCTTAAAAATCGTTTGCCAGCAGAAGATTGTGGTGTCTAATCACGATCTTCTGCCGGCAAACTGATTTCAGTTAGGGGAACGAACAATGGTATAACGTACGCTCCTCCCATACTGTGGAGGAGATCGCTGCATGTAATAGCAGTGCTCTCCTCCACTAACGAGCAGGCGATTGCCAGGAAGGAACGCTTCCTTCCCAACAATCGCCTGCATAATCTGCCTGTCCAATACAGACTTTAGTCTCGGGCACAAGATTGTTCTCATTTGAAGAAGCGCTAAGTGAGAAAATCATCTGACTCTACCAAATGTCACTTTCCATTGCAAGAAATTTTATTTTATTTTATTAATATGCAGTTTATAAAAGTAAAAGAAATCCAGATTACCCAAAGAATTTAATCTGCAACCCTGACTTGGTTTGGGGCAACCTAAGGGGACAATTCTAAGTGTGTGGCTATTTTTATGTTGGATTTCCATTGCAAAATTAATCTTGATATCAGGGAACAAGAAAATCACCTTACACAAGAAATGTGTGAAGGATTTTATAGTCCTACTTAAACTGTCAAAATGAAGGCAAAAAAATAAAAAGTGTGAAATAAATCCTGATTGTAAATGTGGTTTTTGTACACCAGGAACCTGTCCTGAAAGATGGAAGAACAGAGGTATTGAAGCTGGAATTAGAAAAGAAAGACACGCAGATCCAGCTTCTGAAAAGCATCATTTCACAATGGGAGGTACAGAATTGAAGTGCTTTTACCCCTAGAATGACATGCCATTTTGATGTTACATTTTGCTCTTTACTTTCTTTTCATAAAGGCAAAATACAAAGAAGTTAAAGTCAGGAATACACAAGTTCTTAAAATGTTACAGGAAGGTGAAAGTAAGTGTATTTTTTTGCTACTTGGTCTAGTTCTACTTTCCATTAAGTAGTAACTCTTTCAAAATTTAAATTATTTAGAGCGGTTGTCCAGCTCTCACTGAGGGTAGCATAAAGTAGTGACAGAAATGCTGATTTCAGCGGTGTGTCACTCATGAGCTAAAAGGAAGTGGTTGCTGAGAACCAGCTTCATAATCATTGCAGCCCAGCCCTTGAAAAGAGTCAAATCTACTTAAAAAGAGTCCTGGTTATCCATAATCTCCTGCACTCCCACCCATCTGCTGATGATTGGCAGTTCGCTCCTAGAGAGAAAGGGAGAAAACTAGGTAGAAGCCTGTCAGTCATCAGCAGGTGGGCAGGACTTCATCAATAACCAGGACTCTTCTCAGGTGGCCGATACTCTTTTCCAGACCCAGTCTGCAATGATTGTGATGTTGGTTCTCGGCAACCACTTACTTTTAACTTATAAATGACAGACCGCTGAAATCAACTAAGGGTCCATTCACACGTTCGTATGAACGCAAAACACGGACACCGGTTATGTGCGTTCCGCATTTTGTGGACTGCACATCGCCGGCACTCTCATAGAAAATACAATTGCGGACAAGAATAGGACATGTTCTATTTTTTTTGCGGAATGGAAGTGCGGTTCCACAAATGCGGATGCGGACAGCACATTCCGGCCCCATTGAAAATGAATGGATCTGCACCTGTTCTGCAAAATTGCGGAACGGATGCGGACCCATTTTGCAGACGTGTGAATGGACCCTAACCTGTCTCTACTTTATACTGCCGTTAGTATGGGCAGCATAAAGTTGATGACAGTTTCCCTTTAAATGTAACTCTAAGCTTTTAAAAAGAAATGAAGTTATGTGTTCACCAATTTCCCGCTGTTGCTGCCAGAAACTTTAGAGTCCACCGGCGGTCTCCGTTTCGTAGCCTCTCATGCAATCCTTGCTCAGCCAATGGCTGACTGATGCGGCTCACCTCTGTGGCCAGTAGCTAGATGAATGGAATAGAAAGACCACTGGGGGATCAGGAGTGGCAGCGACAGGCTAAGGGGAGTATGACTTCATGTGTTTGTTTCTGTTTATTCTGTTTTTACTTTTTTCACGTCTGGTTGGCAGGACAATTTTCACATTTATTGACATACATTTTCTGGAAGTGTACACTGGCACATTGACCTGGTCTCTCCTCCTCTCCCTACAGTCGGCCAGCATGTCCTCTACTAGCTTTCTCCTCTCCTCTAGGATGGCTGAGGAGGAGGAGGAGGAGTGGGAGGAGAGGCTGCTTCATCCGGGTCTATTTCAGGCTAGAGATGTGTTGTAAAGCTGACAATCTAAGCTTTACAACCAAATCACTGAGCTATACTCAAGATTTTACTCTTGCAATATCCAGTTATCCAGAAACAAGATGGATGAAACCTAGAAATCTACAGAGGCAACCCTTTATATTTGGTTAAGGCCTCATGCACACGACCGTTGTTTTATTCTGTGTCCGTTGTTCCGTTTTTCGTGATTTTCCGCGGACCCATTGACTTTCAATGGGTCCGTTGAAAACTCGGCTAATGCACCGTTTGTCGTCCGTGGTTCCAGTCCGTCAAAAAAATATAACCTGTCCTATTATTTTCGCTGAAAACGGTTCGCGGACCCATTCAAGTCAATGGGACCGCTAAAAAACACGGAGGCACACAAGATTGTTGTCCGCGTCCGTTTTTTTTTTTTTTTCCTATCATTTGCATGGCAAACCTGTCTTAGATTTTTTTTTTACTTTTCTTTATGTCTGGTGATCCTCCAAAAATAAAGGAAGACACACGGAAACAAAAACGGATCACGGAACCCCATTTTGCGGAACGGAACACAACAACGGTCATGTGCATGAGGCCTAACTCAGTTTTTTCATTATTTGCATGGGGTCCATCTACTCATATTATTTGATACTTCATTATTTTAAGAGGGTTATTTATTAAAATGTTACTTGTTTGCATCCTTCTTGCTTCTGGATTACTAGATATTTCATATGTCTTTTGTATACATGATATATACTTATTGGTCTATACAGGTGTATTTTGTTTTAGTGGTAAAGTTCATATTGGCCTTATTTACAAGTACTATATGCTTGTTAATGCAATTTTTAAAGTGGTTCTCCATCATTGAGATATTAAAGACATATCCTCAGAATAGGTTATCAGTATCAGATAGGTCAGGGTTCAACTCCTGGCCCCCGAAGCGATCAGCTCTTTCGGGCAGCCGTAGCGCCAGCGCGGAGCTTTCTGCTTCCCCTTGGCTGGCTGATTGGGGTGCCAGGTGTTCAGTCCCCACCGAGCTGATATTGATGACCTATCCCATGTAGATGTGCTGCCATACTTCTTAGGTGTATACTTTTAGACTGTGGCTATTGGATGTAGGCATGCACTCTAGATTCATTTGTGGTGCCCACTAGCATTATTGTGTTAGGTTTTTATCTTTTAAGATTATGGAACATTTAATTATTATGTTAAGTTTGCATTTTACAGTCATTATTTATGAATTTCTGCATTCCAATTTAGTGAAAGACAAAGCAGAAATTCTTCTGCAGGTCGACGAATTGGTAACGATTAAGTATGAATTAACATTACAGGTAAGACGGGTATTTTATGGTATGTTGGTCTAGTCCTGTCAGCTATAAGAACACCGTAACTAACTGGATGCTGTTGTTCTGTTTTAAGGCAGATTTGTATCGTTCTATAGGCTAGATTTTCCGTCTATATCTCACTTTTGGTCCTTCCGTTTTTTATGTTCTTATGAATTTGTCTGTAGAAGTGTGAATGTGTACCTGTTGTTGAGCAGCACAAACAAAGTAAGGCAGGACTTATACTTATAGGGGTTTACTCATCCTACACGTTTCTGTTGTCTCCTGTTCTGGGGAGAGGTGTTGGTTCCAGAAGTGGGATCTGCATCTGGGGATATGCCAGTCGCACCTCCACAGGCCCTGTCTCATTCCAGTGGTGGTCACCACGTGGTGCTGCACCATATTGGAACATGACCCACTTGAAAGAGGCAACCTTTGCATTTTCACCAAAATACATACAAATGGTCTCTTTATAAATTATTGGGTTGTATAATAGTAATTGTGCTGAGAAGCCATGTAAATTATGCGGAGAAGCAGTAGATCAGTGCATAGCATAAGGCTCCATTCACACGTTCGCAAATGGGTCCGCATCCGTTCCGCAATTTTGCGGAACGGGTGCGGACCCATTAATTTTCTATGGGGACGGAATGGATGCGGACAGCACATAGTGTGCTGTCAGCATCCGCATTTGCAGAGCGCGGCCCCGATCTTCAGCTCCACAAAAGATAGAACATGTCCTATTCTTGTCCGCAGCTTGCGGACAAGAATAGGCATTTCTAAAGGGGTGCCGGGCGGGTGTGTTGCGGATCCGCAACGGACGTGTGAATGGAGCCTTAGGATATGTGTTCTTTTGAAATGTTATCCAGTCTGTGATTGGAGCACCCCTTTAGTCAGAAGACCCAGCTTTGTTACAAATACTGTATGTCGTAGCTCCTGTCTAAATACTGTTTCTAATACAAGACTGCTAAATATGGAAGCTAAGTAGATTACATGCCAGCTCTCTGAAGATTTTAAAGGGCCTGTCCAGAATTGGTAAAAAGGGTAGCTTCACTTGAATGTGGATGAGCTGCAATACCAGACACTGCCCATAGTTGAGGAGGTGGTGTTTCTGGGGGAGACTACCTCTAGTAGGTAGATTAGATATGATAGATGGATGGATAGATTGTATAAATAGATACCAGTCTGTTAATAAGTTTATACCCTGTTAGATGTACAACGCTATTGAATTAATGGCGCTTTCAAATAAATAATAATAGTCCAATGGAGACCCGCAAGCCTACGTACCTCAGCAGGTCTGTATAGGAGTCTAGCAGATGTTTGCTGGCATATTTTATCATTGCACAGGACAGAAGATACAAATTTGGCCTGACTACATAGGCCTTTTTATCCTTGTGCTATCTGGACTACATTCGCTCAGCACACATACCATTAAAGTAAACGGTGCCATTCACAGCTGTTTTTTTTGGCACAGACTCCTAGCATGCACCATTCATTTTCCTGCCATACGGACATTCAGATGAGTCTGTGTTTGCAGAGACCGGAACGGGTGTCTGAATCTGGCCTAAATCATATGATAGCTGGAGGCTCTGAAACAGACTTTGCTTTTGGATGCGAGGGCCAAGCTATGCTTCAGGATAATTGTACAGATATGTAATATAAAATATTGCTTGTATTCAGTTGCATTCTGTTCTATCAGAGGTAATGTTATGTTTTTCTACTCTTTCACCAGGTCACTGGTCTGCATGCTGCTTTAGAACAAGAACGATCTAAAGTGAAAGCTTTACAAGCAGAGCTCACAAAGTACCAGGTATGTTTACAGGAGGTATAACAGCAATTCTAATCAATCAGCATTTTAGGGAAAAATGCAGTAACATTCCTTTAATCTGATGTAAGAGACTTGAAAGATTTTTGGATGGTCATACAGATAGAACTTGGCAGTAAATATGTATTTAGCCATGTGCATGAAGTAAAAAGGGTAGAGACTATCCAGGAAAAAAGCCAAGAATATACTGTTGTCACAAAATATTCTAAAGTGTGTGGGTGTATGTATGTATATAATATTATGTATGTGTGTGTGTATGTATATATATATATATATATATATATATATATATATATATTTTTTTTTATTTTTTTTATTACAAGCTTAAAGGAGTTTTCCAGGAATATTAACTGTTAAAGGAAGGCCCCTAGCTTGCATCGCCTACTGAGAGAGTCATGTTTACCGGCTCCCTGCCATTCAGATCCTGCATGCTGGATCTGTTCTGCCATCTTTTAGTCCCTGGCTTGTTTTCTTCCAGCCAGGGCTTGGACATGTCGCCACTGAAGCCAGTCATTGGCTGCAGCGGCACATGTGCCCTTCCTGGAAGAAAACAAGCTGTGGAGGAACAGGAGTTGGGGAGCAGGCAAGTATGATTCTTTCAGCAGGCGATGCTGAAGGGGCCTTCGCTTAAAGAGGACCTCTCATCACAAAAGTCTCCAAGTAGCGTGTTGTAGAGCAGAAGAATGTGAGCAGATTCATATATAAGAAATATTGATTATATAAGAAAAGATTCAGTAAAACTTGTAATTTATACATTTATATCTCTGCTTTTTATAACTTAAGACCTGCTCCGTGAATAGCTGGCAGTACACAGGGGAGTTATTATGCCTGATTAACAGCTATCTATGTATACACACTTATAGAGATAGTGCTATAAGTCACTGATAACACCTCCCTCATGTACTAAGAGCTGTTCACGGGGGTGGTCTTAACCCCTTAACAGTTTTGCTTGGGCTTGGAGAAAAGGCACTAACAGTTCAGCCCGAGCACAGCTCAGGCAGCGAGGGAGAGATAGGCTTGTTTAGCCCCTCATATCTGGGGCTTGGCAAGTTATGGGACTGGTCTTGTTTGAAAGCTCACAGCCTAGAAAACAAGACCAGAATTGCAGCATGATCTCTGTTGGGAGATATAGCTGTTAGAAATCGGTTGGGAGTGATAGCAGTTGAAAGTGAAAGCAGGTTTTAGCTGCTTTCACTCCTGACCAAATTTCTAACAGCTTTATCTCTTGATGTAGAGAAGATAATGAAGCCATACTGATCTTTTAAAGCCTAGACTGTCAGCTTTCACACAAGTTCCATATCTCTAGCTGTTACCAAGCCTGAGATGAAGAGTTAAAGCAGCCCTCCCCTTTAGCTGGCTGTGATCATAGCCAGTCTGGAGAAGAGGAGGGGGGCAGTGGGAGAGCTGACAGCCTGCAGTATAAGAGAGAAAAAATAAAACACTTAAAAAAATTTTTTTTTAAATATATAAATTTGACCATCATAATCGTACTGACCGACAAAATAGTCATGTTATTTATACCAAATATATATTTTACAAACCAGCACCTGGATGTAAATACTTTTGTATTTGCATCTAATCAAAACTTTAGTATAGCCAGTAAGCAATAAAATGTATCTGTATAGTGCCACCTGCTGTTTGTTCTTTTCTTTATTTCTTGTCCGCCTTACTGAACTGGTCGAACATTACAGGACAGTTACAGGAAGAGAGCAGCAGCAGAAAAGACACACACCCTGAGCTGTCCGGCTGAAGAGAATCTTTTTTTTTTTTTTTTTACATCATGGCATGACCCCTTTAAAGGGGTTCTGCACTTTCATTTAACTGATGATCTATCCTCTGGATAGATCATCAGCTTCTGATCGGCGGGGGTCCGACACCCGGGACCCCGCCAATCAGCTGTTTGAGAAGGCAGCGGCGCTCCAGCAGCGCCGCGGCCTTCTCGCTGTTTACCGCCGGGCCGCCGGCCCACTGACGTCACGACTAGTATCAGCTAGCGTGGGCGCGGCTAAGCTCCATTCAAGTGAACAGAGCTTAGCCGCGCCCACGCTAGTTGATACTAGTTGTGACGTCAGTGGCCCGGTGGTAAACAGTGAGAAGGCCGCGCCGCTGCCTTCTCAAACAGCTGATCGGTGGGGGTCCCGGGTGTCGGACCCCCGCCGATCAGAAGCTGATGATCTATGCAGAGGATAGATCATCAGTTAAATGAAAGTGAAGAACCCCTTTAAAGTTAAAATTAGTCATGTCACTAAGGGGTTAAAAATGCACTTGTCTCCTGAGTTGTCCACCAACTAGATTTATTTCAGACATAAATACAAAAGCTACATTAAAAACATGACATTTTCAGTAGTGTATTTCCGATTTTAATGTGATTGAGAGGTTAAATTAGAAAAAGCAGATATAAATTACACGTTTTACTGAATCTTTTCCTACAAAACTAGATATCACTCTGCTCAGCTCCTCCTGTTCTATAACATGCTGCCTGCAGACAGCACTTTGTTTTGTGCTGACAAATCCTTTTTAAAATGCAGCCTTCAGCATGATCAACCCTATTAAATTTAGGCATACTGCCTGTTAGGCTTTATCAAGCAGAGGTAAATGACCCCTTAGTTCAAATTAGTGGCCCTGTTTTAGAGTAAAATGCCCTTTTCAATATGCTCATTAGGTGTTTGCAGCACCAAAGACTGTTGTAGCTTCTCAGAGCATTGCTTCATCACCGCCATTAGCAAATTCCCCCTCCCCTTCAGTGATAGGGCCAGGCACTGGCTTCCTTTCTGGTCCTGTAATCCTGGTGCATTCGCCATCACGTGAGCAGACTGGATCTCTGCATCAGAGAAAGTATACTCGGGCTTGTTTTCACACATCCGTCAATGAGATCTGACAGGGTACAGCGTGCCGGGTCTCTCTGGATCTGGCATTGCTGGAATCTACATGATTGCCGTTCAGCCACATTAAGTATAAAGGGACTGCCAGAGATATAGCTACATGCAGTGGTTTTAGTCCGGCCCATTCTTAGCATATTTGCCGGGTTGTGGCCAAATCTCTGTTGGTCCACATTATAGTTAATGGGGCCGGACAGCAATCATGTAGTTTCCAGCATTGCCGGTTCCAGAGTGACCCGGCAGTCTTTTCCCTGCCAGATCTCACTAACGCTAGTGTGAAACTAGCCTTAAGCCGAATGCACATGGCACACGAGTGTATTACTGTAGTGCAGCGGCGGCATGAAGCGCACGGCGTCATAGCAACCAATGACGCCGTCCGCTCCTGCTCTCAGCAGGAATCCAGGCCGTGTTACCACGGACCGCTCTCGGCCGTGTGCATTCGGCTTTACTCTGATGTTGAGATGCAAACTGCGAATACGCTGGGATTACAAGGGGAAAGGAAAGTGACTAAGGGGGAATGGTGGTGGTTCGAGGGGCTAGGCCCACCCCTTGGTGCTCTGAAAACCAAGTTAGCATATTTTTCTTTTATTTTATGTACTTATATAGTGCTGCTATATTCCGCAGTGCTTTACTCACATTAGCATTAAGCTGTCTCCAGTGGAGCTCACAATCTAAGTTCCCTATCAGTAGATCTTTGGAGTGTGGGAGGAAACCGGAGTACCCGGGGGAAAACCCACATAAAGACGGGGAGAACATACAAAAATGTTGTCCTAACCATTGAGCTACTGTGCTGAATAAAGTGCATATTTCTCTAAAATGGGGCCAGAGATTTGAACTACTAAGGGATCATTTAACTTGGCATGATCAATCCTAACAGGCAATATGCCTTGTTTAATAGGGTTGATCATGCTGACTGTTAATAATCCTGAAAACCCTCTTTAAAGAAGCATTCCCACAAGTATTTTTTTCTCTAACCTATTAGAAAGGTACACAATGCAAACTGTAGTGAAGGTAATCTTACAAGTGACTGTATTTGTGAGTTATAACCTCCCTTCTGATCCTGAGCTGTGTCATGTGACCAACACTGACTCTCCAACTGACACAGGACAGTTACATCTCTGTTCATTCCTATGAGACTGACACGAAGGCTTCTATAGGAATACACAGAGAAACTGGCTTCCTGTCTACACACAATATGCCATGTTATTTGAACAGTCAGTGCTGGTCACATGACACAGCTGAGGATCAGGAGGGAGGTTGTACCTCACAAATACAGTAACTGGTAAGAAGATTACCTTCACTACAGTTTACATCATGTACCTTTCTAACAGGTCAGAGAATAAAAGTTTTTGTGTGAGTGCTTCTTTAAGGGGTTCTCCAAGCTTTGTAAAATAGTAAAAAAATATATAAAAAAAATACGTTGCTCCCTTTTAAAATATCCCAGTAGTTCGGTGCCACAGCTCTGGTCTTTGCCGCTCCGTTCCTTGCATGGACTGTATTAATGACATCACATTCATTGTTCCTGTGAGCAAAGCAGACAGTCACTGGCCTCAGTGGTCATGTGTTCATGAACTGCACTTGACCGATGAGGCCAGTGATTGGCTGCAGAGGTCACAGGAATGATGAATGGATGTGACCACTGTAGTTCCAGTGGGACATTTTTTTTGTTTTTTGTGCACTGTCCCGATCAGCTCAGCAGGTGAGATGATGTCATCACATTGCACCTGCTGCTGGGGAGCTGAGGGCTTCCTGCTTCACCATTGCATTCAACTGTATCTGCGTCCTCCAGAAGGCAGATACAGTTGAAATTGAGACATGCCATAGCCCCCCTAAGACTGCAGGGCTGCCTCCAAAATCTGGGACTGTCCAACCGGATCTTGGGAAGTTGGGAGGTTTGATATCCAATACAGGGCCAGAAACTGGACCACATTATAGATTCAGAATTTCAGGAATTCTATCTTTCTGTTCTACATTTGGCTACCTGCAAAAATCTCCAGTAACAGTGGCTGGCTTTAGAACAGACTCTCAAATGTATGGAACAAAACCTTCTCCTTCCTCTGTGTTACATTTAAGTTGTGATATTATAAATGACCCATAATGATCTATTTTGCTTCTAACCTGCCCACTATGTTGTAGAAGTGCTTCAGTTTTTTTCTTTATTTTCCTTCTCCAGGGTGGTAAGAAAGGGAAAAGGAACTCTGAGTCTGACCATGGCCGATGATCGCTGGAGGAGATGGAACAGTTTATAAAAAGCACTAACTTTTTTCTGCAGAGTTTAATTACTGCTGTTTAACGCCATACGTTGTTAGTTTTTCATGACTTAATAAAACTTATTCTTCCATTTGGATACTTGGTCTTTACACATCAAACCACTCGGGGCCGTCTGAAAATTGAAGTTTGTGGTAATCAACTGGCTTACTAAACTAAATGACAAAAGCAGCATTGCCAACAACAGCTTAGATTTCTTCAGTAGCCCAGAAAACAGCAGATGTGTAGGACTGATTTAGGCTGAAAATGCACATGGTGCTTATGGTGAAGTGTTTGTGTTAAATGTCTATGGGAAATATGAAATGCAGGGCAAACAAATGTTTTTTGCCTAGTGGTGTATATGTCTAATTGGTGTTGTTTTTTTAGTTTTTTTATATAAAGCGTGCAACGTGCAGTTGAAGCTTTTGGTGTTTTTTCATCCCCTGAACAATATCTGAACAAAAAATACCATCTGAACTAAAACTGACATAAAAATCAAATGTGGTATGCAAAAAAAATGCAAGCTGTTTCAATGGCGTTTTCACCCGGGGCGGCCAGTAACATGATTGTTAATGGGGGTATAGTCTTGTGAGTAATACTTCAGCATTACTGGCAAAACCGTGTGGCCAAATAGCGAGATATTTGAAAACCCTGTCTGCCAAATGTGGGTGTGATTTTGGTCACCTGTGTTCTTACCCTTAAAGTGTACCTAAACTTTGGAATCCTGTATTAAAAACCTATTCTAAATGTCCTAAAATTAGAGGGGTTATCCAATCCCTATAATGCCCCCCTTCCCTCCCCCAAAA
The DNA here is from genome assembly GCF_905171765.1 of Bufo bufo. Taxonomy (NCBI): domain Eukaryota; kingdom Metazoa; phylum Chordata; class Amphibia; order Anura; family Bufonidae; genus Bufo; species Bufo bufo. Next base: position 330,897,609 of record NC_053390.1, read on the forward strand.
TGCCCGGGCACCTAATATAGGTTATACCTACCCCGGCACCCTTGTCGCTCCTGATGCTCGCACAGCCGCCGCTGCATCTCCTTGTCTCATGGCTCAAAACATCCTGTGACGGGGGGGAGCAGCCAATAGCAGGGCGCGACGGGGACAAGCCTCCTTAGCGTCACCCGCAATGCTAGGGAGGCTCGTTCCCGTCACTGCCTGCTATTGGCTGCCCACCCCTGTCGCCGGATGTTTTGATCTGCACGACTGGGAGATGCAGCGCCAACCATGCGGGCATCAGGAGCGATATGGGTGCTGGGGAGCAGGGTAAGTATACCTGTATGAGGTGCCCGGGCATTTTGGGAAGCATTATATGGGTTGGATAATATATTTTCTATGTGATCCGCATTGTAGTCCATACATTTATACATCACTATTCATGGGAGTACGGATTCCATTGCGGGGTTCAGTGCGCAATGCACAGGCAGGAGAACACATTGCTCTGCCTACATGTCTGCTCTGTTAAAGTGTGGCATAGCTGTGATATGCCAGGCTTTATTGGAGAGAGCACAGGCAGGAGCAGAGATGTGCTATACAAAAGTCCTGCCTGCGTTCACTTGCTTTGCAAAAGCATTGGTGTAGGCTTTTAGCAGAATGAGCGCAGGGACAGGACTGTTTGCTCCCCCCCCCCATCTCCTCGTTATCAAGATTCGTTGAGTCACAGTGGTTAGATGTGCCTAAAATTTGTGGTTAAGAGTTTAAGACCTCATTTGTGCTTAAAGGGAGTCAGTCACCTCCATATGGCCATTTACAGTGCTTACATGGCTCTATAGCACACCTATACAGGATTGTAATGGTACCTTTGTCTTTGGACTAGCACCAGCAGGAAAAACAAAGTTTAATTCATATGCAAATGAGCACTCGCAAGTGCCCAGGGGCGGCGTTCACTGTGTAGGTGCCCAGGCTGCTCTGCCTTCTTCTCACTTTACTCCTCCCCAGTCTCTGCCTTTGCCCGCCCTCCAAGTCTCTTGCCTCATCGATTGGTCCAGACTTGGAGGGCGGGCAAAGGCAGGGACCTGGGAGGAGTAAAGTGAGAAGAAGGCAGAGCAGACTGGGCACTTACACACTGAACGCCGCCGCAATTATCTTCTTGTTGTTCCACAGCAGTGGCCACTTTGCAGAAATTCAACCACAAAGGCCTAATTCTCGCACTATCCTCTGAACAGTTGGTGTCTGGTATTTGATCTCTGTAAAATTTATGTAGGCTCTAATTTGAGCTGCTGTTAAATTGTGGTTTCTGAGGCTGGTAACTTTAATAGTAACATAGTCTAAAAGACTGAAAAAAGATATCTGTCCATCCAGTTCAGCCTGTTATCCTGCAAGTTGATCCAGAGGAAGGCAAAAAAAACCTCCTGTGAGGTAGAAGCAAATTTTTCCTCATTTTAGGAGGAAAAAAATTCCTTCCCAACTCCAATCAGGCAATCAGAATAACTCCCTGGATCCACAATCCATCTCTAGTAACTATAGCCTGTAATATTATTACAAAATTCAAAGTTAGGGCGAGCACTCAACACCTGGACCGTAATAGTTTGATACATAAAATTTAATTAAATCACAATAACAATAGTACACCGCGTATGTAATCAATAAAATCCACAAATACCTAAAAAGTACATAGACATAAAATACTGAATGCCATAAACGAAGTGGGGGTCCCTTAGTATCCGAAATCCTTAATGTACATATATCTAAACCACAATTGCAATATAAAACCTGGGGCTGCTAAGGATAGCAGATAGTGGCGCACTGGTAGTATACTTCCAAGTCCTATGCGTGTGTAGATATAGCAATCAGGTTGTAGATCTCAGATGGCTGCACTAAAGTCCAGTGCGCACACTGAGGTTGCTGGAAGTAACAAATACTAGTACGCTATTGATATCTTCCCAAGTTCAATATATATTAAATAACAATGAAATTGTACACTGTTGCGCACTGGTAGTTGGCGGTAGATTCAAACACGTTTCTACTTGCGCACACTGAGGTTGCTGGAAATAACAAATACTTGTACGCTATTGATATCTTCCCAAGTTCAATATGTATTAAATACCAGTGAGATTGTACATTGTTGCGCACTGATAGTTGGCGGTAGATTCAAACACGTTTCTATTTGCGTGACAGTTCGTACCCTCAAGTACAGGTTTGTGCAATAGATATTTGCTTGTTCACATAGATTGCCCGTTACATAAGAGATCTCGACCTGAGTCTTCCTACCTTCCCATCGGTACGCCTCGGAAATACCTCTATGGATGTACACGGTAGATGGGCGGCGTGGGACGCTCTCAGGCTCTCGCTTGTGGTTCCTGTCGTTTGTTAGTCCCAAATCTCGCGGTATCTCAAACGTGATCTCTATCCGGGCGTCGGGGAGCAAAATTGGTAGATTCTATGCTCTGCGTGTTAGAAATCCAACTTCATCTGTTAAGATATAGTTTGCATGGCCATGCTTAAAGTGCGGAGGTGCTGTTTCAACAGGTGTGCGGCCCAGACCTAACACAGCTAGCATCCCCACATCTGTACATCTTCAATATACCAGATCGTGCATTTTTGAATCAGTCTCTCAACCTCATATTTTATCTTTTATTAATAAATAGCAATTTTACCAATTGTATTTGATTTTTTATCTCGTTCTGATCATTCCATACTGCCACCAAATTGGTGACTTTTATATATTTTATATTTTCTTATTAATTTATGTGTTATATTAAAGTATTTTAGTGGATTTTATATGTATAATAATGAAGCCATAGATGATCAATACCACTTTGATAAATGATATTATTATATATTTATAGATATTTATATATTTATAGGTTTGTTTATTGGATAGTTAGAAAATTGCCAATGATTCATATATAGAATGAATAATAAGTAATTGGGTGCATACCAGCTTTATAGACTGCAAAAAGGAATCTATATCATGAAAAAACGCATATCCTTCAAAAAAACCGCACTGAAAACGCATAACAAAAACGCATGCGATTTTTCAATGTTCCAAATGAATCCAGCGATCCAGGTTTTGGTGCTTATCCACGATATAAAAGACGGAGGCTTACAGGTGATGCCGCACCACTGACGAAGGGAATAGGGTTCCCGAAACGCGTCTGGGCCGCACACCTGTTGAAACAGCACCTCCGCACTTTAAGCATGGCCATGCAAACTATATCTTAACAGATGAAGTTGGATTTCTAACACGCAGAGCATAGAATCTACCAATTTTGCTCCCCGACGCCCGGATAGAGATCACGTTTGAGATACCGCGAGATTTGGGACTAACAAACGACAGGAACCACAAGCGAGAGCCTGAGAGCGTCCCACGCCGCCCATCTACCGTGTACATCCATAGAGGTATTTCCGAGGCGTACCGATGGGAAGGTAGGAAGACTCAGGTCGAGATCTCTTATGTAACGGGCAATCTATGTGAACAAGCAAATATCTATTGCACAAACCTGTACTTGAGGGTACGAACTGTCACGCAAATAGAAACGTGTTTGAATCTACCGCCAACTATCAGTGCGCAACAATGTACAATCTCACTGGTATTTAATACATATTGAACTTGGGAAGATATCAATAGCGTACAAGTATTTGTTATTTCCAGCAACCTCAGTGTGCGCAAGTAGAAACGTGTTTGAATCTACCGCCAACTACCAGTGCGCAACAGTGTACAATTTCATTGTTATTTAATATATATTGAACTTGGGAAGATATCAATAGCGTACTAGTATTTGTTACTTCCAGCAACCTCAGTGTGCGCACTGGACTTTAGTGCAGCCATCTGAGATCTACAACCTGATTGCTATATCTACACACGCATAGGACTTGGAAGTATACTACCAGTGCGCCACTATCTGCTATCCTTAGCAGCCCCAGGTTTTATATTGCAATTGTGGTTTAGATATATGTACATTAAGGATTTCGGATACTAAGGGACCCCCACTTCATTTATGGCATTCAGTATTTTATGTCTATGTACTTTTTAGGTATTTGTGGATTTTATTGATTACATACGCGGTGTACTATTGTTATTGTGATTTAATTAAATTTTATGTATCAAACTATTACGGTCCAGGTGTTGAGTGCTCGCCCTAACTTTGAATTTTGTTACAATCACTATTACTATTAGAGGTTGGGTGTTCCTCTTTTGGGGCTAGAAGCACCTGTTCCAGAACCCTGCTTGAAGTGAGCCACCATTTTTGAATCTGTAATATTATTACCCTCCAGAAATACATCCAGGCCCCTCTTGAATTCCTTTATTGTACTCACCATCACCACCTCCTCAGGCACAGAGTTCCATAGTCTCACTGCTCTTACCGTAAAGAATCCTTTTCTATGTTTGTGTACAAACCTTCATTCCTCCAGACGCAGAGGATGTCCCCTCGTCACAGTCACAGTTCTGGGGATAAATAGATGATGGTAGAGATCTCTGTACTGACCCCTGATTATATTTTTACATAGTTATGAGGATCTCTCCTTAGTTGTCTTTTTTCTAAAGTGAATAACCCTAATTTTGATAATCTTTCTTGGGACTGTAGTCCCCCCATTCCAGTTATTACTTTAGTTGCCCTCCTCTGGACCCTCTCCAGCTCTGCTATGTCTGCCTTGTTCACAGGAGCCCAGAACTGTTAACAGTACTCCATGTGTAGTCTGACTAGTGATTTGTAAAGTGGCAGGACTATGTTCTCATCGCCGGAATCTATGCCCCTTTTGATGCCGCCCATTATCTTATTGGCCTTGGCAGCAGCTCCCTGACACTGGTTTTTACAGCTAAGGGCTCTTTCACACTTGCGTTCTTTTCTTCCGGCATAGAGTTCCGTCGTCGGGGCTCTATGCCGGAAGAATCCTGATCAGTTTTATCCTAATGCATTCTGAATGGAGAGAAATCCGTTCAGGATGCATCAGGATGTCTTCAGTTCCGGACCGGAACGTTTTTTGGCCGGAGGAAAATACTGCAGCATGCTGCGCCTTTGGTCTTAAGCTAAACATCGTTTCGGCGCATTGCCGGATCCGACATTTAGCTTTTTCTGAATGGTTACCATGGCTGCCAGGACGCTAAAGTCCTGGCAGCCATGGTAAAGTGTAGTGGGGAGCGGGGGAGCAGTATACTTACCGTCCGTGCGGCTCCCCGGGCGCTCCAGAGTGACGTCAGGGCGCCCCACGCGCATGGATGACGTGATCGCATGGACATGTCATCCATGCGCATGTGGCGCTCTGACGTCATTCTGAAGCGCCCCGGGAGCCGCACGGACTGTAAGTATACTGCTCCCCCGCTCCCTACTACTACTACTATGGCAACCAGGACTTTAATAGCGTCCTGGCTACCATAGTAACACTGAACGCATTTTGAAGACGGATCCGTCTTCAAATGCTTTCAGTTCACTTGCGTTTTTCCGGATCCGGCGTGTAATTCCGGCAAATGGAGTACACGCCGGATCTGGACAACGCAAGTATGAAAGAGCCCTTAGTTTACTAAAATTCCTAGATCCTTTTCCATGTCAGTGTTACCTAGTGTTTTACCATTTAGTATGTACTGGTGACTTGCATTATTCCTTCCCATGTGCATAACCTTACATTTGTCAGTGTTAAACCTTATCTGTCACTTATCTGCCCAAGCCTCCAATCTATCCAGATCCCTCTGTAGCAGTATACTGTCCTCTTCCGTGTCAATTACTTTACACAGTTTAGTGTCATCTGCAAAAATGTATATTTTACTGTGCCAGCCTTCTACAAGATCATTAATAAATATATTGAAGAGAATAGGGCCCAATACTGACCCCTGAGGTACTCCACTAGTGACAGTGACCCAATCTGAGTATGTACCGTTAATAACCACCCTCTGTTTTCTATCATTGAGCCAGTTACTTACCCACTTACAGACATTTTCTCCCAGTCCAAGCATTCTCATTTTATATACTAACCTTTTATGTGGAGAAGTCCAGATACACGACATCCATTGATTCGCCGGTGTCAAGTCTAGAACTTACCTCCTCATAGAAACTGATTATTTAGTTTTAAATTTAACTGATAAATTAGTTAGACATGACCGATCCCTCATAAAGCCATGCTGATATGGTGTTATTTGCTTATTTTGATTGAGGTACTCTAAGATAGCATCTCTTAGAAAACCTTCAAACAGTTTACCCACGACAGATGTTAGCCCCTTCCCGACAAATGACATAATAGTACGTCATGGCGGCCAGTGACTTGCCGCATTTTGATGTACTATTATGTTACGGTGAACGGGCGGGCACCGGAGTGGTGCGCGCCCGATCACTGCAGGGGTCCGGCAGTCCCTGATTAACCCTTCTATGCCATGGTCAGCGCTGACCGCGACATAAAAGATGCATGCGGTGGGTGAGGTAGCCCATCGGGTCCCCGCGCTGCTATGGCGGGGACTCGATGGGTGACAAGGCAGCCCTATGCCATGCACAGGCTGTCCAATGCCTTGCACGGCAACGGGACCTGCCTTCTATGGGGGCTTAGGAGATCCAGCCCCAGGCTGGGTCTCCTAGGTAACCTGTTAGTGTATTACTCAGTGTAATACACTAACAGGCAATGCATTATAATACAGATGTATTGTAATGCATTGCAGAGGGGATCTGTAATGACCGACATCACGCACAGGGAGGAAAACAGGGAAAGCCCTGCCCAAGGGAGAGGGAAAGGTGGTGACCCCTAACTCACCTTGCGGCTGGCACCTGACTGCCCTGACGTCCCTAGACGGGTTCCTCACCCGTGCGGCGATCACGTGCCTAAACCCTGGCTTTCCCTAATATGAGCCCTGGATAGTGAACAGGCCGGTGGGATCGCTAGTCCACACCACTATCACTAAGAGGGAAACACCAGGGAGAGGACAGACAAAACATACAAACACATACACCCAGGTGGGCGACCACAATAAACCAAAAAGGTCCAACAGGGATCTGGAGGGTAGCGTACTGGACCAACTACCAGCGAACGCAGCAACACAGCTCCAGAAGGTCAGAATAGATGTCCAGGCAGGAAGCTCTATCTCTGGCAACCAGAGAAGTGTGAGAGAGAAATATAAGGAGGTCTGGGAGTGCTGGACAAGGAACAGCTGAGGAGAAGGAGCTACGGATCCCTGAGTGAGCCAAAAGGGTTTGCTAAGCAAACCCAGAAAGCTACCATAAGGAAAACAGCCCTATCTTAAATAGAGTGTGCAGCCAACCGCTGTGACTTCCTGACCCCGGGTATAACGGAGTCAGGCGTGGTCCTCGACACCCTCGTGACAGGATCAGACCCTTAAAAGTTGAAGTCCCAGAGTGAGACAGAAATAAAGTTAATAAAAAATAGCAAAAAAAAGTTTTCAATAAAAAAAAAAAAATTCAAGTAAAAAAAGAAAAAAACGCCCCTTTCTCTTGATTTCACAATAAAAAATAGAAAAAAAAAAAGGAAAAAACACACACATTTTAGGTATGACCGCATGTGTAATGACCGGCTCTATAAATATATCACATCCACCCCGTCCAATAAACACCATAAAAAATAAATAAATAAACTGTCAAAAAAAGCAATTTTTGTCACCTTACATCACCAAGCGATCAAAAGGGCATATGTCCCACAAAATGGTACCAATAAAACCGTCACCTCATCCTGCAAAAATGAGCCCCTACATAAAAGAAAATAGCTCCAAATAAAAAACTATGGCTCAATCACATGACCTAACCCCTCAGGTGAATACTGTAAAAAAATTTAATAGAAACGGTGCCAAAAAGCTATTTTTTGTCACCTAACATCACATAAAGTGCAACACCAAGCGATCAAAAAGGCATATGCCCCCCAAAATAGTACCAATCAAACCGTCACCTCATCCCACAAAAAAGTAGATCCTACCTAAGACAATCGGTCAAAAATAAAAAAGCTATGGCTCTCAGACTATGGTACACTAAAACATCATTTTTTTTTTCCAAAAAATATTAGGTATTGCCACGTCTGTAACGATCTGCTCTATAAAAATGTCACGTGACCTAAACCCTCAAGTGAACTCTGTTAAAATAAATAAATAAAAACTGTGCCAAAACAACCAATTTTTTGGTCACCTTGCCCCATAAAATGTAATAATGAATGCTGAAAAAATCATATGTACCCAAAAATGGTACCAATAAAAACGAGCCCCTGCACAAGAGGATTGGCAGAGAAATAAAAAAAATAAGGCGTTCATAAAAACATTATAAAAAAAATAAAATGCTTTATTATGTAAAACTGAAACAAACAAACAAAGAAAGTAGACATATTTGTTATCATTGTGTCTGTCACAACCTGCTCTATAAAATAGCACTTGATCTACCCTGTCAGATGAATGTTGTAAAAAATAAAAACGGTCCCAAAACAGCCATTTTTTGGTTACCTTGTATCACAAAAAATTTAATATAGACCAATTAAAAATTATATGTACCCAAAAATAGTAGCAATAAAACTGGCACCTTATTTCCTAGTTTCCAAAATGGGGTAACTTTTTAGGAGTTTCTACTGTAGGGTGCATCAGGGGGGCTTCAAATGGGACATGGCATCTAAAAACCAGTCCAGCAAAATCTGCCTTCCAAAAACCATATGGCGCTCCTTTTCTTCTGCGCCTTGCTGTGTGCCCTTACATCAGTTTACGACCAAATATGGGGAGTTTCTGTAAACCGCAGAATCCGGGTAATAAATATTGAGTTTTGTTTCGCTGTTAACCCTCGATGTGTTAAAGAAAAAAATGGATTACAATCGAAAATCTGCCAAAAAAGTGAAATTTAGAAATTTCATCTCCATTTTCCTTTAATTCTTGTGGCACACCTAAAGGGTTAACAAAGTTTGTAAAATCAGTTTTGAGTAACATGAGGGTGTAGTTTCTACAATGGGGTCATTTATTGGGTGGTTTCCACTATGTAAGCCCCACAAAGTGACTTCAGACCTGAACTGGTCCTTAAAAAGTGGGTTTTTTAAATTTTCTTAAAAATTTTAAGAATTGCTTCTAAAATTCTAAGCCTTCTAACGTCCTAAAAAAATAAAAGGACATTTACAAAATGATGCCAACATAAAGTAGACATATGGGGAATGTTAAGTAATATTTAATGAGGTATCACTTTCTGTTTTAAAGGCAGAGAAATTTAAATTTTGAAAATTGATTTTTTTTTTTGTAAATTTGTGATTTTTTCATAAAGGTGAAATATATTGACTCAAATTTATGACTATCATGAAGTACAATGTGTCCCGAGAAAAGTTTCTCAGAATGGCTTGGATAAATAAAAGTGTTTCAAAGCTATTACCACATAAAGTGACACGTCAGATTTGCAAAAAATGGCCTGGGCAGAAAGTCGAAAACTGTCCGGGTGTTGAAGGGGTTAAACTTACCGGCCTATAGTTTCCAGGCTCTGTTTTTGGACCTCTTTTGAATATTGACACCACATTTGCTATGCGCCAATCCTGTGGAATTGTTATTTTCAAATGGTCACTAGGACCAATAGTTGTCTCTTGGTTGACACGTGTGATAGTTGAAACTAAAACGTAACATTTATTATTTATTGTAAATAAAACATTACACTAAACTGACATTTAAAATTATCAGCTATGCCTGCATATAAATCATGAGTTTTATTATCAGTTATGGAGCCCTGGGATAGATATGGAGGTGCTACTGGTCGCTCTGCTCCCTTATTCTGCTAGGCTGCTTTATATTTAGCAGCCAAAACAGCTTGATTCTATTGCCAGCTCTGTTACTGCACAGTGCTGGGTCTCACGCGATGACTGCTGTGCACTCAACTCCACATTATCTGTCTATCTGGCTACCACTGTCTTGGCAGTTATCAGTGTTGAAACGCAGGCATACACTGTCTAAAATCACATGCTCTACAGGACACTGCCCTCCGACATGTTTCGCCAAATTAACTTGGCGTCTTCAGGGATATCGGCAGCCTTGGACCACCTTATGAAAGAAAAAAATTTGGAAATCAAGCCCTCAGATAAGGGCGGAAATATTGTGCTCCTTACAAAAGAATATTACCATGAGATGGTGATGATCCTTCTGAATGATAAAAACACGTATCAAGCACTAAAAGAAAATCCAACAGAATCCTTTAAGATAGAGTTGAAAAAAATCTTAGAAGCAGCCAAGGAAAAAAATCTAATAACTAAAGAGGAACTTAGAGTTCTCTTCCAACTATAGCAACATTCTATGCAATCCCCAAAATACATAAGAATCGCGACCCCATACCGGGAAGACCTATAGTATCAGGCAACCAGAGCCTTTGTGAGGGGATTAGCAATTATGTTGATCAAATAATTTCTCCTTTTGTATCAAGCCTTTCATCGTACTTGAAGGATACTAAAGATGCCTTGACCAAACTTCAAGACATTCAGGTAAGTACAACAACAATGATTGCTAGCCTTGATGTAGAAGCTCTCTACACGAGCATTAGGCATGATCTGGGACTTGAGGCCATAAAATACTATATACAAACTAAAGGCACACAATATTATGAGCACAATAATTTTGTACTATCTATTCTTCACTTTTTGTTGACGCACAATTATTTTATTTTTAATAATAAATATTATTTACAGACCACCGGAACCGCAATGGGGACGATTTGTGCACCAAGTTTTGCTAATTTATTTTTAGGGTGGTGGGAAGAAAGAATAGTTTTCACAGATGAACACCTTAACTTCACTAAGCACATACTATATTGGGGTCGTTTTATAGACGACATTTTAATTTTGTGGGAGGGCACTGAAACGCTGTTTTTTAATTTTGTAGAAACACTCAATAACAACACTTTGGGCCTCAAATTCACTGCAGAAATAGATACCAAAAGGCTAAACTTCTTGGACCTTACCATTGTTTTAGATATGAATGGCAACATTAATACCACAATATATAGAAAGCCCACGTCTACAAACAACTTACTCCACTGGAATAGCCACCATCCAACCACCTTAAAAAAAGGCATCCCTGTTGGGCAATACCTTCGGGCAAGGCGGAACTGCTCTACTGAAGAAGGATTTGAAAATGAGTGCAACCTGCTGTACAATCGATTTATGGCGAGGGGATACCCGAAAAAAACACTACATAAAGCGTACAATAAAGCTAAAAAAAGTGACAGAATTTCATTACTTTCTAATTCTAAAAAACAACAACAGGACAAGAAGATTGTCCGATGTATAGGTAACTATGACAGCCAACATGATAAAATCCGGAATATACTCAGAAAACACTGGCACATCTTACTCGCAGATGAAGAGTTAAAAGAAATCCTTCCTCCCCATCCTGCCATCACGTACAGAAGGGGACAAAATCTAAAGGAAAAACTGGTGCATAGCCATTTCACAATAGATAAAACGCCACGTATACAGACATGGCTGAGCACCAAAGGGTCGTATCCATGTGGCGGGTGCACCTTCTGCAACAAAATGTTACCAAAAAAGGAATTTACTAATCCCGTAGATAATAAAAAATACGTAATTAGGGAATATATCAACTGTAAATCCACTGGGGTAATTTACGCCATACAATGTGGTTGTCCCAAGTTATACATAGGCAAAACTATACAGGAATTAAGGAGGCGCATATCTAAACATCTAAGCACCATAAATACTGAGTCTGACACCTCTCTCTCTCGAGACATATAAGAACCATTCATAACGGCAATACTGACACCCTGACAGTGTGGGGTATTCAGAAAATGATGATGGGCCCACGCATGGGAGATTTAGACAAAAAGCTGCAGCAAGAGGAAACAAGATGGATATACCGTCTTAAAAGCCTAGCCCCATATGGTTTAAATGAGGGCTTTACATATGTATCCTTCCTCTAATAAGGAACCCACGGAGGAGATCACATGTATAACTATTAATAAACTATGACAACTAAAAGAATATTTGCACTATAACATAAATAAACAAAATGCAGTATAATATGAAAATAGGGCAAGACCAACAGGAGCTTTAAAATTCAGGGACATCCATAACTCCAAAAAGAGGAGAGGTACGGCTGAATAGTGTCAATTCCCCCCCCCCCACCCTTATAACCCTATACAACAGACGTATACTTACCATGTTAGGAGTAGCCTGGCGGATGGCACACACATGGAGGGTGTCATCTGTAATGAAATAAAAGGTAGAAATTAGCACTTATGAATGAATAAATATTGTGTATGCTATTTATAACTATCAAAATAGTGATGTAGAGATGGCATTCTAAATGTATGGACGAATAGACCAGTCAGCAGTAGGTAAACACAATATAAAGCCCTGGTGATGGTATGCAGCCTGGAGTTTAGGCAATGCAGATCAAATGACTGTATAATAAGCATATGAGAAAAAAATCAACATCCTCATAGAGGAGGAATAATTATAACATCGTCACTGCCAGAGGAATATAATAAAATAAAATGCTGAGATGTCTAAAGTCGAGTAACTGCTATCTCAGTATCTCCAGAAATAGTACACAATACACAATACATAAGAATCAAATGGGTAGAAATACCGAACAGGCAGATACCCACTAATTACAGTGAAACTGACGGAACGGTCCAAGCTCAGGACGGAGCGCAAGCGCATAGTGGATACGAGCGATCCTAAGTGTGGGGCGCAGGCGCAGGCGCAGAATGGACTAAGGACGCGGCGCATCTAGTGCTGAGAAGCGAGGGCCGAATATAAGTATAGGAGCATGCGCAGTATTAACCGCCGGCAACGACATAAACTGGGGTTCTGACGCATGCGCAATACAATAGGTACGGAGGAGGTTATTGGAGGAAGGGGGAAAATAAGGGGGAGGAGACAATTAGAAACAAGCAGATCCCTGATAGGCCACAGAATATACAAGTAACAATATGTAACCACAGTGGTTACAAACGTTGTGACATCAGTGAAGGAAGGTCTTATAAGCTCCGGTCACGCCCCCCTCTACAGCAGACTGCCGATATCCCTGAAGACGCCAAGTTAATTTGGCGAAACATGTCGGAGGGCAGTGTCCTGTAGAGCATGTGATTTTAGACAGTGTATGCCTGCGTTTCAACACTGATAACTGCCAAGACAGTGGTAGCCAGATAGGCAGATAATGTGGAGTTGAGTGCACAGCAGTCATCGCGTGAGACCCAGCACTGTGCAGTAACAGAGCTGGCAATAGAATCAAGCTGTTTTGCCTGCTAAATATAAAGCAGCCTAGCAGAATAAGGGAGCAGAGCGACCAGTAGCACCTCCATATCTATCCCAGGGCTCCATAACTGATAATAAAACTCATGATTTATATGCAGGCATAGCTGATAATTTTAAATGTCAGTTTAGTGTAATGTTTTATTTACAATAAATAATAAATGTTACGTTTTAGTTTCAACTATCACACGTGTCAACCAAGAGACAACTATTGGTCCTAGTGACCATTTGAAAATAACAATTTAATCGTGTCTCAACACGTTGTGAAGGGTCACTCAAAATAGCAATCCTGTGGAACACTCCCTGTCAATATAGAGTCCTTAAATATCAAAAATAAGGGTCTGGCTATGACATTACTTAATTCTCTTAGGAGACGGGGGTGTATGCTAGCTGGTCCCGGCGCCGCTGTACTTCTTCCTAGGTCACACAGGCCACTTCTGATGGGAAATTAACTTTTACATCCTGCATTTCATTTTCCACAGTGAATATAAAATATATAAAAAATATTTAATAGCGTTGCTTTCTCCTCATCGCTGTCTGAAACTCCCCCCTCATCACTCTGTAAAGGGCCGACACTTTATACTTTTTACCATTTATATAATTGAAGACATTATAGGGTTTTTTAATCTCTTTGGTAATGAATCTCTCTGTCTCTAGTTTGACTGCTTTTATTTGTCTTTTTCATTTATTTTTTTCCTTATAGTTTTTCAATGCTTCCTCACTGCCCTCCTGTTTTAGTGATTTAAATAAGCTTATCCTCTGCAGCATAAGTAATTCTTGGTCTTCTGTTCCTGGGACGGTCTTACTGACAGCCAGTTTCATCATAATCAGAATTTTCCAGATTAACTGACCTTCATGCTTTAAACTAATGATGACCTGTTGTTTCTCTTTACCTAGTTGAGTGGTTCTTATCAAATGTGGATTAGAACATTAGTAGAATAGGACTATGTGGAACTGTGTATCAATCCTATTTCTGCACAACACAACTGATGATCTCAAAGACATTATGAAGGAAAGAAATACAACAAATTAACTTTTCACAAGGCATACCTGCTAACTGAAAAACCTAAAAGGTGACTCCCTGATGAAGCACATTGGGAGAATGCCAAAAGTATGCAAAGCTCTCATGAAAGCAAAAGGGGACAAACTCTGAAGAATCTAAAATATAAAACATATTCTGGTTAAGCACTTTTGTTTACTGCTTAATTCTTTATACGTTCCTTCATCATTCTCATGTTATTCAATATACAGGGTGGGCCATTTATATGGATACACCTTAATAAAATGGGAATGGTTGGTGATATTAACTTCCTGTTTGTGGCACATTAGTATATGTGAGGGGGGAAACTTTTCAATGGCGGCCATTTTGAAGTCGGCCATTTTGAATCCAACTTTTGTTTTTTCAATAGGAAGAGGGTCATGTGACACATCAAACTTATTGGGAATTTCACAAGAAAAACAATGGTGTGCTTTATTCTTTCATGAGTTATTTACAAGTTTCTCTTTGTTTACAGCCATTGACATGTCGCCGAGGTTAACACGTGAGGAGCGGATAGAAATTCTGTTGATGTCTGGTGAATGCAGTAACCGGGTCATTGCAGCAGATTTCAATGCAAGACACCCAACGAGACCACCCATCTCCCATGCTGTTTATTTTGAAGCAAATGCTCATCTTGATGTAGCCAAATGGAAAGGCATTCCTAGACTTATTCCACATTGTTGGTGGTTGTGTTGGTCCTTCTCCTAAAATTAGTGGCATCCTCTACAGCAGGGGTCTCCAAACTTTTCAACAGGAGGGCCACATTGAAGATTTTACAAGTATTCGGGGGCCGGAAAAAAAAATCAGTTATGTATTAAATTAAATGTATATATTTTACATGGATCGTTTTTGTAATCAGCATGATATGACTGAGAACAAAAGAGAAAAAACTTTAGCAAAACAACGCAAAGACACCCGTGTCCCTATCAGCGGTGTCCCCATCAGCACAAAAATGTCCCCATCAGCACAGCAATGTCCCCATCAGCACAGCAATGTCCCCATCAGCACAGCAATGTCCCCATCAGCACAGCAATGTCCCCATCAGCACAGCAATGTCCCCATCAGCACAGCAATGTCAGCATCAGCACAGCAATGTCAGCATCAGCACAGCAATGTCA
Source organism: Bufo bufo (assembly GCF_905171765.1). Lineage (NCBI taxonomy): Eukaryota > Metazoa > Chordata > Amphibia > Anura > Bufonidae > Bufo > Bufo bufo. The sequence goes on from NC_053390.1 coordinate 330,912,951, forward strand.
GCATCAGCACAACAATGTCCCCATCAGCACAGCAATGTCCCCATCAGCACAGCAATGTCCCCATCAGCACAGCAATGTCCCCATCAGCACAGCAATGTCCCCATCAGCACAGCAATGTCCCCATCAGCACAGCAATGTCCCCATCAGCACAGCAATGTCAGCATCAGCACAGCAATGTCAGCATCAGCACAGCAATGTCAGCATCAGCACAACAATGTCCCCATCAGCACAGCAATGTCCCCATCAGCACAGCAATGTCCCCATCAGCACAGCAATGTCCCCATCAGCACAGCAATGTCAGCATCAGCACAACAATGTCCCCATCAGCACAGCAATGTCCCCATCAGCACAGCAATGTCAGCATCAGCACAGCAATGTCAGCATCAGCACAACAATGTCCCCATCAGCACAGCAATGTCCCCATCAGCACAGCAATGTCCCCATCAGCACAGCAATGTCAGCATCAGCACAACAATGTCCCCATCAGCACAGCAATGTCCCCATCAGCACAGCAATGTCAGCATCAGCACAGCAATGTCAGCATCAGCACAACAATGTCCCCATCAGCACAGCAATGTCCCCATCAGCACAGCAATGTCCCCATCAGCACAGCAATGTCCCCATCAGCACAGCAATGTCCCCATCAGCACAGCAATGTCAGCATCAGCACAGCAATGTCAGCATCAGCACAGCAATGTCAGCATCAGCACAACAATGTCCCCATCAGCACAGCAATGTCCCCATCAGCACAGCAATGTCCCCATCAGCACAGCAATGTCCCCATCAGCACAGCAATGTCAGCATCAGCACAACAATGTCCCCATCAGCACAGCAATGTCCCCATCAGCACAGCAATGTCCCCATCAGCACAGCAATGTCAGCATCAGCACAGCAATGTCAGCATCAGCACAACAATGTCCCCATCAGCACAGCAATGTCCCCATCAGCACAGCAATGTCCCCATCAGCACAGCAATGTCCCCATCAGCACAGCAATGTCAGCATCAGCACAGCAATGTCAGCATCAGCACAGCAATGTCAGCATCAGCACAACAATGTCCCCATCAGCACAGCAATGTCCCCATCAGCACAGCAATGTCAGCATCAGCACAGCAATGTCAGCATCAGCACAGCAATGTCAGCATCAGCACAGCAATGTCCCCATCAGCCGTGTCACCCTTAAGCACAGCAATGTCCCCATCAACGATGTCCCCATCAGAACAGCAATGTCCCCATCAGCGGAGTCCCCATTAGCAGCTGATAGGGGCCACCACTGATGGGGACACTGCTGTTGGGGACGCGGCTGATGGGGACACCATTGATGGGGACACCCGTGTCCCTATCAGCGGTGTCCCCATCAGAACAGCAATGGCCAAATCAGAACAGCAATGTCCCCATCAGAAAAGCAATATTCCCATAAAAAAAACAATATTCCCATCAAAAAAACAATATTCCCATCAGAAAAACAATATTCCCATCATGGGGACACCCACTGATGGGGACGCTGCTGTTGGGGACATTGCTGTGCTGATGGGGACACCACTGATGGGGACGCTGCTGTTGGGGACATTGCTGTGCTGATGGGGACACCACTGATGGGGACACCATTGATGGGGACACCCGTGTCCCTATCAGCGTTGTCCCCATCAGCACAGCAATGTCCCCATCAGCGGTGTCCCCATCAGCACAGCAATGTCCCCATCAGCGGTGTCCCCATCAGCACAGCAATGTCCCCATCAGAACAGCAATGTCAGCATCAGCACAGCAATGTCCCCATTAATGATGTCCCCATCAGAACAGCAATGTCCCCATCAGCGGAGTCCCCATTAGCAGCTGATGGGGACACCACTGATGGGGACACTGCCTTTGGGGACGCGGTTGATGGGGACACCTGTGTCCCTATCAGTGGTGTCCCCATCAGAACAGCAATGTCCCCATCAGAATGGGGACGCTGATGGGGACATTGCTGTACTGATGGGGACACCATTGATGGGGACACCTTTGTCCCCATCAGCAGTGTGCCAATCAGCGGTGTCCTCAGCAATGTCCCCATCAGCACAGCAATGTTCACATCAGCAGTTTCCACATTAGCAGCGTCCCCATCATTGCTGATGGGGACGCCGCTGTGCTGATGTGGAAACCGATGATGGGTCACCGCTGATGGGGATACCCATGTCCCCATTAGCGGTGTCCCCAGCAATGTCCCATCAGAACAGCAATGTCCCCATCAGCAGTGTCCACCGCAACATCCCCATCAGCACAGCAATGTCCCTGTCAGCGGTGTCCCCAGCAGCATGTGTCCCCATCACCGCTGATGGGGACACCTCTGATGGGGACATTGCTGTGCTGATGGGGACATCGATTATGGGGTTACCGCTGATGGGGACATTGCTATCCTGATGGGGACACCATTGATGTGGACACCCATGTCCCCATCAGCAGTGTGCCAAACAGCGGTGTCCCCAGCAATGTCCCCATCAGAACAGAATTGTCCCCATCAGCAGTGTGCCCATCATCGCTGATGGGGACACCTCTGATGGGGACATTGCTGTGCTGATGGGGACACCATTGATGGGGACACCCGTGTCCTCATCAACGGTGTCCCCATCAGAACAGCAATGTCCCCATCAGCACAGCAAAGTCCCCATCAGCAGTGTCCCCAGCAGCACAGCAATATCCCCATCAGTATGTGTCCTCAGCAGCTTGTGTCCCCATCAGCGCAGCACAGCAATGTCAGCGTTCCCCATTGTGTCCCCATCAGCGTTGTGCAACACTTGCCTCCGCTGTAGCCGGCTTCTGCTCCTCTTCTTTTTTTTTTCTTCTTGGACTCCTGAGTCCCGACTCCCGCCCGCTGCTACACACGTGGATTTGTTATTTCAAACAGCGGGCGGGAAGAGGGGAGGTGCCGCACCTGTGACGTCACTGGTTGCCGGGACATCGGCGGTCCCAGCAGCCAATCAAAAAGCACAGCGTGACAGCATGGGCGGTTGTGCGGATTTGGTTCCTGCAACCTGCCAGCTGCGGGCGGGCCGGATCGAACGCACAAGCGGGCCGGTTCTGGCCCGCGGGCCGGGGTTTGGAGACCCCTGCTCTACAGGCTCAATAGGCATCCGTGATGAATTGCCAGTGCCCTACTTTGTTGCTGAACTGAATGAAGTAACAGTCGGCAGCTGTGCTCTGCTTATACAGGGAGTGCAGAATTATTAGGCAAGTTGTATTTTTGAGGATTAATTTTATTATTGAACAACAACCATGTTCTCAATGAACCCAAAAAACTCATTAATATCAAAGCTGAATATTTTTGGAAGTAGTTTTTAGTTTGTTTTTAGTTTTAGCTATTTTAGGGGGTATCTGTGTGTGCAGGTGACTATTACTGTGCATAATTATTAGGCAACTTAACAAAAAACAAATATATACCCATTTCAATTATTTATTTTTACCAGTGAAACCAATATAACATCTCAACATTCACAAATATACATTTCTGACATTCAAAAACAAAACAAAAACAAATCAGTGACCAATATAGCCACCTTTCTTTGCAAGGACACTCAAAAGCCTGCCATCCATGGATTCTGTCAGTGTTTTGATCTGTTCACCATCAACATTGCGTGCAGCAGCAACCACAGCCTCCCAGACACTGTTCAGAGAGGTGTACTGTTTCCCTCCTTGTAAATCTCACATTTGATGATGGACCACAGGTTCTCAATGGGGTTCAGATCAGGTGAACAAGGAGGCCATGTCATTAGATTTTCTTCTTTTATACCCTTTCTTGCCAGCCACGCTGTGGAGTACTTGGACGCGTGTGATGGAGCATTGTCCTGCATGAAAATCATGTTTTTCTTGAAGGATGCAGACTTCTTCCTGTACCACTGCTTGAAGAAGGTGTCTTCCATAAACTGGCAGTAGGACTGGGAGTTGAGCTTGACTCCATCCTCAACCCGAAAAGGCCCCACAAGCTCATCTTTGATGATACCAGCCCAAACCAGTACTCCACCTCCACCTTGCTGGCGTCTGAGTCGGACTGGAGCTCTCTGCCCTTTACCAATCCAGCCACGGGCCCATCCATCTGGCCCATCAAGACTCACTCTCATTTCATCAGTCCATAAAACCTTAGAAAAATCAGTCTTGAGATATTTCTTGGCCCAGTCTTGACGTTTCAGCTTGTGTGTCTTGTTCAGTGGTGGTCGTCTTTCAGCCTTTCTTACCTTGGCCATGTCTCTGAGTATTGCACACCTTGTGCTTTTGGGCACTCCAGTGATGTTGCAGCTCTGAAATATGGCCAAACTGGTGGCAAGTGGCATCTTGGCAGCTGCACGCTTGACTTTTCTCAGTTCATGGGCAGTTATTTTGCGCCTTGGTTTTTCCACACGCTTCTTGCGACCCTGTTGACTATTTTGAATGAAACGCTTGATTGTTCGATGATCACGCTTCAGAAGCTTTGCAATTTTAAGAGTGCTGCATCCCTCTGCAAGATATCTCACTATTTTTGACTTTTCTGAGCCTGTCAAGTCCTTCTTTTGACCCATTTTGCCAAAGGAAAGGAAGTTGCCTAATAATTATGCACACCTAATATAGGGTGTTGATGTCATTAGACCACACCCCTTCTCATTACAGAGATGCACATCACCTAATATGCTTAATTGGTAGTAGGCTTTCGAGCCTATACAGCTTGGAGTAAGACAACATGCATAAAGAGGATGATGTGGTCAAAATACTCATTTGCCTAATAATTCTGCACGCAGTGTACAATCAGTGAGCATACTCTCTAAGGGTCCATTCACACGTCCGTGTGTGTTTTGCGGATCCGCAAAACACGGACATCGGCGATGTGCGTTCCGCATTTTGCGGACCGCACATCACCGGCACTTAATAGAAAATGCCTATTCTTGTCCGCTAATTGCGGACAAGAATAGGACATGTTCTATTTTTTTCAGGATCGGAATTGCGGACCCGGAAGTGCGGATCCGCAATTCTGGATCCGGGCAGCACATCGTGCTGCCCCATAGAAATTAATGGGTCTGCAATTCCGTTCTGCAAAATGCGGAACAAAATTGCGGACGTGTGAATGGACCCTTAGGCTACTTTCACACTGGCGTTTCTGGGTCCGCTTGTGAGATCCGTTTCAGGGCCCTCACAAGCGGCCCAAAACATCAGTTTAGACCCAATGCATTCTGAATGGATAAGGATCCGTTCAGAATGCATCAGTTTGGCTCCGTTCAGCCTCCATTCTGCTGTGGAGGCGGACACCAAAACGCTGCTTGCAGCGTTTTGATGTCCGCCTGACGATGCGGAGCCAAACGGATCCGTCCTGACTTACAATGTAAGTCAATGGGGACGGATCCGTTTTCACTGACACAATATAGTGCAATTGAAAACGGATCCGCCTCCCATTGACTTTCAGTGTAAGTCATTTGCATTATTATTATTTTTTTTGTTCATGGTAATGCAAACTGATCCGTTCTGAACGGATACAAACGTTTGCATTATAGGTGCGGATCTGTCTGTGCAGATACCAGACGGATCCGCACCTAACGCAGGTGTGAAAGTAGCCTAACGCTGGGTTCAGACCTGAGCGTACCGAAGGAGCGCTCTGTATGCGCGATTGTATCGCGCGTTTACAGACGCGGCTCCGACAACAAGCAACGCCCATAGTCGCGCGTTCCCGGAAGTCTATGTGCGGGAACGCGCGACCATACGCCCCAAAGAAGCTCCTGTACTTCTTGGGGCATATGGCGTTTTACAGCGCGTTCGTACGCGCTGTAAAACGCTCAGGTGAGAACAATTCCCATAGGGAAGCATTGGTTCTTGCCTGTTGAGCGTTTTACAGCGCGTAGGAACGCGCTGTAAAACGCTCAGGTGTGAACCCAGCCTTAGACATGGGCAGTATATTTGTATCACCCAGCACACCCTAACAAATGTCTGCAGCATCATGTTGAATAAAGTGAACTTTCATTAGCTTCATCAGACAGCAACAGTACTTTTGCCATTGTTACCCACCAGATCGTCCAGTTGGAAAACATGGGTTAAAGCCATTAAGTTAATGCAGAAGAACCATCAACTCGACAAGTGGTTTCCTGCAACATGGCCCTGGGCACGCAGCACAGCATGACGGTAAAAGTTGCAGAACCCATCTATGTTGCTGTTGGGACTGGGAGGAGGACTGTTGTAAGGAGTACAAGAAATCTGTTACTGAAGAATTGTCTCAGAAATAGTCTTCCAACCTATTTTCAACAATTTTTGGACTTTTCATCGAGTCCACATGCCTTTTATTATTCTAACTGAGCCAGTGAGTTATAAAGGACATAGACTGCTTCATTCATTATTACTGCTCTAAGGGTGCGGACACATGGTAAGGCTTCTGCATGCAGTTTTGAAGGCCAAAACCAGAAGTGAATGAAGATGTGAACACCATTAAAGGGAACCTGTCACCATGAAATGCAATGCAATCTGAAGGCAGCAGACAGACAATAGTTTTATGGGAAAACATTCTGTATAAGTTTAATTTCTTTTATTTAAGTTGATTTAGGAAGCTGAATGTGGTGTTATAGATATCAACATGTTTTTTAGATAGCAGAATAGTAGAACACCTTCCTTTACCCAACCCAAAAAAAATTATTGTGGCTGGCCATAACATCATCAATGTCTTATCCCCAAATCAAGAACACAAGGTTTGTCTAAGCAAAACCAGGGAAGCAGAACAACTTCACATACTGTAGACAGATTACCCTCATAAAATCATGCGGAAGACTGCTGATTTGACGGCTGTCCAGAAGACAGTCATTGACACCCTCCACAAGGAGGGTAAGCCACAAAAAGTAATTTTTAAAGAAGCTGGCTGTTCACAGAGTGCTGGATCCAAGCATATTATTAGAAAATTGAGTTGGATTGTCAAGAAAAGGCCATTCAATAATTTGGGGGAGATTCACAAGGACTGGGCAGCAGCTGGAGTCAGCGCTACAAGAGCCACCAAACACAGACGTGTCCAGGACATGGACCACAACTGTCACATTCCTTGTGTCAAGCCACTCATGACCCAGAGATGTCAGAAGCGTCTTACCTGGGCTAAGGAGAAAAAGGACAGGACTGTTGCTCAGTGGTTCAAAGACCTATTTTCAGATAAAAGTTAATTTTGCATTTCATTTGGAAATCAAGATCCCAGAGTCTGGAGGAAAAGTGGACAAGCACACAATCTAAGTTGCTTGAGGCCCAGTATGAAGTTTTCACAGTAAGTGATGGTCTGGGGAGCCATGTCATCTGCTGGTGTTGGTCCACTGTGTAATATCCAAAGTCAGTGCAGCCGTCTAGCAGGTAATTTAATAGCACTTCATGCATCCCTCTGCTGACCAGCTTTATGGAGATGCTGATTTCATTTTCTAGCAGGCCTTGGCACCTGCCCCACTGCCAAAAGTACCAATATCTAGTTTAATAACCATGGTATCACTGTGCTTGAATGGCCAGCAAACTCTCCTGATCTAAACCTCACAAAGAATCTGTGGGGTATTTTCAAGATTAAGATAAGACACCAGACACAACAATGCAGATGAGCTGAGGGCCGCTATCAAAACTGGGCTTCCATAACACTCTGATCACCCCAAGGTCACGCCGCACTGATACCGTAATTCATGAAGAGGGAGCCCCGTCCAAGTAGTGAGTGCATTTACTGTACAATCATTTTTTAATTGGTCTTATATAATATTCAAATTTTCTGAGACATTTACTATTGGGTTTTCATTAGCCATCATCAACATTTAAAAGAAATGAACGCTTGAAATAGATCACTCTGTGTGTAATGATTCTATATAACATAGTTTCATTTTTTTTATTGAATTACTGAAATACATTACAGCTCTGAACCCAGACATACCTTTTTTTTCAACCAGGCAGCCCCCCTGAGGCTAACATCGGAGCATCTCATGCTCTGATGCGCTCCCTTGCCCTGCACTAAATCGCGCAGTGCACGGGTTATTTTGTTTTCAATAACACACTGCCGGGCAGAAACTTCCGCCCGGCAGTGTGTTCGGCGACGTCACCGGCTCTGATGGGAGGGCTTTAACGCTGCCCTAGCCGTTTTACTGGCTAGAACAGCGCTAAATACCGCCCATCAGTGCTGGTGACGTCACCGGGGTTCCTGGCAGCCCCATGGAGAGCCCCGGTACGTCACCGGATCTCCAAAAAATGCCTTTGCCCTGTGCGATTTAGCACAGGGCAAAGGAGAGCATCGGAGCATGAACTGCTCCGATGCTCAAGTTAGGGATGCTGCCGGGGGAAAAATGGAGGGATGTCCGGGTTCAGCTCCGAACCCGGACAACCACCTTAACTTTTCAAGGAAATTCTAAGCATAAACACAAGCCTCTCCATGACATCAGAGGAAGGAGGATAATGGTGGAATCTGCAGACCTTCTTAAGGTGTGTGTCCCTTTAGCAAATTGTCATTTCTTTGGGGGACAACTCGTTTGATAATCTGGCCGATGTTTAAAGGGGTTGGCCACCATATGCATAAAAAAAATAAAGGGTCCCAAATAATAACTATCATGAGAGATATACTGTGTACATATACGGTAATTTATCTAATGTGTTCAGTAGAGATGAGCGAATCAAAGCTGACGAAGTGTAATTCGATATGAATTTCAGGAAAAATTCGATTTGCAACGAATGCGAATTTCCTCGCGCTTCGTGGTAGCGAATCGCAATTTTCCTAAAATGGCGGCTACACGTGGGAGGACTGAGGACATGGGGCAAGGAACTCTGGGAAGGCGGGATCACCCAGATTGACAGCCTATCAGCAGCCAGCCAGCCCTGTGATGTCACATCCCTATAAATACGGGAGCCATTTTAGATTCTGCCATTTTCCAGCGTTCAGAGTGCAGGGACAGACGTGTGAAGGCGCTAGGGACAGCAAGTGGAAAAATGATTTATAAGGGCAGGGAGAGAATAGGAATCATTTCACAGCATCTTAGTGCAGGGAGAGACATCAGAAGGCGCTAGGGACATTGATAGGAAAGTGATTTACAAGTGCAGGGAAACATTATTTGGGGATCCAAATAGTTATTAGACAGCTCTGTCATTCCAGCTTTTTGTTATTGGGCTGCAAGTGTTATATTGAAAAGCCTTTGGTGGCTTATATCTTATTCAGTACGACAAGAAAAATATATACGCATTTCACTTCTGCAGTTATTTCTGTTGAAAGCGTATAGGGGCGTATTTCAGTACAACAAGAAAAATAGATAAGCACTGCACAATTGCAGTTATTTCAGTTGAAATCGTATAGGGGCGTAGTTCAGTACTACAAGAAAAATATATACGCACTTCACTCTTTAATTGTTTTCTAGTCAAAGCGTATAGTGGCCTATTTCAGTCCAACAAGAAAAATATATTCTCAGGTTACTTCAGCAGTTATTTCTGGTGAAAGCGTAAAGGTGCGTAGTTCAGTACAACAAGAAAAATATATTCTCAGTTTACTTCTGCAGTCATTTCTGTTGAAAGCGTATAGGGGCGTATTTCAGTACAACAAGAAAAATATATACGCACTGCACTTTTGCAGTTATTTCTGTTGAAAGCATATAGGAGCGTATTTCAGTAAAAAAAAGAAAATATATACTCACTGCACTGTTGCAGTTATTTCTGGTGAAAGCGTATAGGGGCGTATTTCAGTACTACAAGAAAAATATATACGCACTTCACTCTAAGTTTTTTATGGTCAAAGCGTATAGGGTCGTATTCCAGTACAACAAGAAAAATATATTCTCAGTGCATTTCTGCAGTTAATTCTGGTGAAAGCTTATAGTAGCATATATCAGTCCAACAAGAAAAATATATTCTCAGTTCACTTCTGCAGTTATTTCTGTTAAAGGGTATAGGGGCGTATTACAGTAAAAAAAGAAAAATAACTAATTTCCCCTGAGGAATTAAAGTTTATGACCCCTAGCAATCCACAGATTCCAACATTTTATGCCCTCCCTAAAATTCATAAAGGGAGGTATCCGCTAAAGGGGAGCCAATTGTATCGGGAGTGGACGCTCTCTCTCAGAATGGAAGTATGTTTGTCGATAAGATCTTAAGATCGTTTGTTTTATCTTTACCCTCTCATATAAGGGACACGACTGACCTCCTCCTGAAATTCAGGACACTGCTGTAGAGGATCATGTTATGTTAGCCTCCATTGATGTGGAGGCCCTCTATAGTAGTATACCACATGATTGTGGCATTAAAGCTGTACAATCCTTTCTGGAAACAAAAAGGAATACAATTGAGGCCGCAAATTTGTTTTGTTCTCTCCCTTCTGGACTATATCTTGACTCATAATTTTTACCTTTTTGAGTCTAAGTTCTACCACCAGCTCACGGCCATGGGTAGTCCTTGTGCACCTATCTATGCTAACCTGCTCATGGGCTGGTGGGAAGACTGTATTGTCTTTGGAGAGGTGGAGGATCCCTGGACCACCCATATCCTCTTCTGGGGAGATATATTGATGAGATCTTCATCATATGGGATGGTCCAGTGGATGCCTTTAATTCCTTTGTGAAGTCTTGGAACCATAATTCTATAGGCCTTTGGTTTACTTGTGAAATCAGCAAACCTGAGATCTCCTTCCTTGATGTAAAAATTTCAAAAAAAGGGGATGCTTCACACGGAAACCTTCAGAAAAGCCACAGCTACCAATAGCCTACTCCATTGGGGGAGTTTTCATCCTCAACCCCTTAAGGGAATACCAAAGGGACAATATATCCATAAGAGAAGAAATTGTACAAATATCTCTACTTTTGATCAGAAATCAAGAGATTTGAGGAATAGATTTTTACAGAGGGGGTACCCTGATGAGACACTCAAGGAGGCATTTAAACACTCCATTTCTACTGATAGGAAGGAGTTGTTAAGGCCCCAAGTAAAGGAACAACAGAGAGGCATAATGAGGATAATAGGTACATATGATAATGCTCATGAGAAGATCTATGAGATATTGAGAAAGCACTGGGGAATTTTGCAGACAGATCAAGATCTGGTGGACGTACTACCTGCTAGACCAGCTGTTACATTTAGGAGGGGTAGGTCCATTAAGGATCGCCTGGTACATTGTATGTATGTGAAACCTAGGCCCTCAGGCACTTGCCTTGACCGAAGACCTCTGGGGGCCTTTAAATACGGTGGCTGTATAACCTGTCCCTTTATTTTAATATCAAAGACATTCAGGAGTGTCTCTACGGGAAGAACTTTTGACATGAGGGATTTCTCAAACTGTAGAACATGTGGAGTTGTATATCTTATCACATGTCAGTGCCCTCTTAATTATGTAGGAAAAACTAAAAGAGAACTGAGAAGGAGAATTGGTGAACACATTGGAGACATCAGACATAAGACGGACACACCAGTGGCAAATCATGTTCAGGAGTTCCATGAGGGGGACCTGAGATCCCTCAGATTCCAAGTTATTGAAGTGATTCATCCCTCTCCACGAAAGGGAGATTGGGATAGAAAGATACTACAGAGGGAGAGTCAATGGATTTATAGGGGGTCTCAATGAACAATTGTCATTTGGTTGTTTTTTATAGTCAGTATTATTTCCCATTTATGTTTGTTTTCTTTGGTTTCTTGTCAATTATTTATCATGATTCGAATTTTTTTCACAGATGCACCCTCCTTGGGTTACCTTCTTTTCTTTTCTTTTTTTTCTTGCTCTGGTCTTACTGTCATGGAGGTCTTAGATATCTAAATATAGGCTGTAATCAGGATTATCGGATTATAAAGGTCCATTATGAATTGTATCAACTGATAAGTCTCACGGAAGGGTCCTAATCAACATGGATTACCCCCTCGCTCTTTTGTAGGATGTGGGCCAATTTTGAGTATTTATTAAAATAGGGATAATACAAAAATGCATAGTATATATATCCCTTCAAAGTACTGTCCCCATATGTTATGTGATTTCCCACCTCCACTCCTATTCTCTGCTTGATTGCTATATGTGGTTTACTCTTTGACAAGGTTTATCAGCACCCTAACAGTATGTTTTTTTTCCCCCTTCATTATATTGTCTCTTTTCTAGAGCAATTAGAACCTCTTCAATAATAAGAGCTGAGCCCTAGTGACATATGTGCTAGTAAAGCGCATTGTGGCGCTCTATCATCGCACCTTACATTCATTGAATATCAGGTTGTCCAGTGGAGCACATTTGCGTTCCACGGTGGACTTTCGGTATCATCTATTTCCGGTCTGTGGAACGCACGTGCGATACTATGGAATGCACTTCCGGTTTGGTCTGTGGAGCGCATATGCGTTCCACAGAGGCGTATAGAGCCATTTTTTATATTATAAAAAGGGATAATAAAGGAGTCACTAAGCAGCGATTCTGAACCCCAACCTAAGGGAGTATTGGGAATATTGGGAGCGATAGGAGGCATGTATAACAAGTTTATTACAAAACTTATCTGGGATGAGCAAGGGGAAGTGAGGGGGCGTGTGTACTTGATATGTTGCATATAAGGCGCCAGTTTTGAATCAAACACTGAGACGCCTTTCATCTTAGAGCCTACATCAAAGCCCAGATCTCCTTGAGGGTCCCTATCTCAGGGACTACAGATATCCTGATTTTTGGATGTCTATCCATCTGGATCAGGATCTATATCTGAGGATCCTGTTTAAGCTTGCACTTGATATTGTTTTTGTCCCCTGACGAACCAGTATTTGATTGCGGGGGAAACGCTGCGTCAGGACGTGTTAAGGACGTGTTTTTTCTTATAGCACGCTTAATTATTTTTTTGCATAACTGTCACACTTATCTAGAAAAACATACTCTTTTTTGTATGATCCTATATTTATTTATGTATTACCTCATTGTAGGGTTTGTATAGGTGATTACTAGAACAGGTACGAGGACAGGGAACCTCCACCATTAGAGGGTGTCCCTGGGCTGAGGGTTAGTTAGGATGGAATAGGGAGAGAGTAGTGATTCCTATACTCACCCTTCATACCAACCCCCGTATTTGTCATCTTTAAAGATCTATAGACTACCCTTGGTGATCAACATCCGTAGACTCATCCATGGTTCTACAAACCGTGAATAACACAGAGAACTTATGAGCCCTCAAGTTCATGTGCTTATTTATATCTAACATATGATTTATGTGTTGACAGTTTATCGTTTGCATCAGATTTATCAAATGTATATATATTTTTTTGACCTGTGCCTGAGAAATTGTAGGGCCTGTTTTTTATGTGTTCTCAGCTTTTAGAGGTATTTATTAAAAGTTAAATTGTATATGCAGGAAGGTGTCAAAATGTGGATTTAGTCTTTATACTTTCTCACAGTGCTATTTTGACGATTTGGCGGTTGTGTTTAAGTTAAATCATTGTGCCATTGATTCTTGATCCTTTCAGTCCAGTCCTCTCCCTCCAACAACAGGTTTCTATAACAAAAGGAGATGTTGCGTGGACTGGAATTGGGGTTAGATATCCATAGTGATAATATTGGTGAACGAGGTGTAGTAGAAGGGATGGGGGTTCTGACTTGAAGCAAATGTCTCAATTGTAGTTATATAAATTGGTCTAGTTCTGTTAGGTCATATTTCTCTGCTAAGCTAGAAAATTGATACATATTAATACCTCCAATATCTCTCAAACACTTGATCCCTTTGGCATTCCTGCCTTGTACCGAAAAGTTGGGAATGAACAACTTAAAGACAGATAATGGTATATCTAGTACTTCCGGAGTATTAAAGCGATCGCGGGTCGTTGGGTCTAGCCACATTCGTACTATAGCTGATATTGTGGAGGATAGAGGAGGAGATTTACTGAGAGGTATAAAGTTAAAATGCGCGTTTAAAAAATGTGAGATGTCGTGGTTTTTCCGTATACCCCAATTCAATCTGGACCCATCTCTTAGAGATGTCTTTTATCCATAAAGATTTAAGATGAGAAAGAATCACAGATTTATAATATAGTGAAAGGTAAGGACAATTCACTCCTCCATCAAGAGTGTGAGCAAACAAAATGTTGGCTTTCACTCTGGCCCTCTTACCATTCCAAACAAACTTCGTAATGATTGCCTGGAGGGTTTTGATATAGGAAGCTGGAACATGGATTGCCACATTTCTAAAGGTATATAATATTTTAGGAAGTATCATCATTTTAGAGGTAGCGACTCTGCCTAGCCATGAATGCGTTTTTTATTTTCAAGGGCACACACACATTACTGCCTTATGTGCACACCATAAGGTTGTCGAGGAAATATCTGGTGTTGAGTTTATTTTAAAGTATTCCTGTAAGGCCTCATGCACACGACCGTTGTTTTATTCCGTGTCCGTTGTTCCGTTTTTCGTGATTTTCTGCAGGCCCATTGACTTTCAATGGGTCCATTGAAAACTCGGCTAATGCACCGTTTGTCATCCGCGTCCGTGATCCGTGGTTCCAGTCCGTCAAAAAAATATAACCTGTCCTATTTTTTTCACGGAAAACGGTTTGAGGACCCATTCAAGTCAATGGGACCGTGAAAAAATGCGGAGGCACACAAGATTGTCATCCCCGTCCGCGCGGCAAACTTGACTTAGACTTTTTTTTACTTTCCTTCATGTCTGATCCTCCAAAAATAAAGGAAGACACACGGAAACAAAAACGGAAACGGATCACGGAACAACAGAAGCCCATTTTGCGGAACGGAACACAACAACGGTCGTGTGCATGAGGCTTAAAGATTCATGAAATATCTTTGAGTATTCTGGGTTGTTGAGAATTGAGTTATTTAGTCTCTAAGGTGCAAAGTGTGATTTGGAGAATTGTGTTTTGATATTAATAGATGTTGGAGTGTAATCCGACCAGGATATAGTTCCTATATTTGCAGCGGTAATATTTTGGAGAAGTATTTTATCTACCAGTATCATGTCTATGCGAGAATATGAGCTATGTGGAATGGAGAAAAAGGTAAAGTCTTTTTCAGATGTGTGTAGGATACGCCAGGGGTCAAATAATCCTTCTTTGTGTAGAAGGTCTCTAAAAGAAAGGTCTTTGTCTCGAGTGTCTGGAGGAGATTTATCCGATGTAGGATCTACACTCACCTAAAGAATTTTTAGGAACACCATACTAATACGGTGTTGGACCCCCTTTTGCCTTCAGAACTGCCTTAATTCTACGTGGCATTGATTCAACAAGGTGCTAATAGCATTCTTTAGAAATATTGGCCCATATTGATAGGATAGCATCTTGCAGTTGATGGAGATTTGAGGGATGCACATTCAGGGCACGAAGCTCCCGTTCCACCACATCCCAAAGATGCTCTATTGGGTTGAGATCTGGTGACTGTGGGGGCCATTTTAGTACAGTGAACTCATTGTCATGTTCAAGAAACCAATTTGAAATGATTGGAGCTTTGTGACATGGTGCATTATCCTGCTGGAAGTAGCCATCAGAGGATGGATACATGTTCTCATTCTGTTTACGCCAAATTCGGACTCTACCATTTGAATGTCTCAACAGAAATCGAGACTCATCAGACCAGGCAACATTTTTCCAGTCTTCAACAGTCCAACTTTAGTGAGCTCGTGCAAATTGTAGCCTCTTTTTCCTATTTGTAGTGGAGATGAGTGGTACCCGGTGGGGTCTTCTGCTGTTGTAGCCCATCCGCCTCAAGGTTGTGCGTGTTGTGGCTTCACAAATGCTTTGCTGCATACCTCGGTTGTAACGAGTGGTTATTTCAGTCTAGGTTGCTCTTCTATCAGCTTGAATCAGTCGTCCCATTCTCCTCTGACCTCTAGCATCCACAAGGCATTTTTGTCCACAGGACTGCCGCATACTGGATGTTTTTCCCTTTTCACACCATTCTTTGTAAACCCTAGAAATGGTTGTGCTTGAAAATCCCAGTAACTGAGCAGATTGTGAAATACTCAGACCGGCCCGTCTGGCACCAACAACCATGCCACGCTCAAAATTGCTAAAATAACTTTTCTTTCCCATTCTGACATTCAGTTTGGAGTTCAGGAGATTGTCTTGACCAGGACCACACCCCTAAATGCATTGAAGCAACTGCCATGTGATTGGTTGATAATTGCATTAATGAGAAATAGAACAGGTGTTCCTAATAATTCTTTAGGTGAGTGTATAACTGTATTGTAATCACCACATAACACTAATAGGCCACGTTTCAGGGGACTTAAGGTAGTGAGAAATTTTTTAAGAAACCGGGTTTGAGATTTATTAGGAGCATATATAGAGGCAATAGTATAGATTTGGTTATCAATTGAGCAGATTATAATAATATATCTGCCATGAGTGTCCGCATGGGATGAGATAAGGTTAAATGAGATTGTGTCTTTAACCGCTATCATGACACCAGTTTTCTTTTGGATAGGATGTCAGTGGAAAATATGGGCGAATCTTTTGTTATGAATTCTAAAGTTGTCTTTAGCTAGAAGATGTGTTTCTTGAATGCAGACAATGTCACATTGCAGTTTACCTGCTTCTTTCCATAAACTGGATCTTTTAAAGGGGGAATTTAGCCCTTTGAATTTAGGGAGGATATTTTGAGCGTCATGTTGAAAATATATTCGTGTGCTCTTGTAGATCTAAATGAGTGTAAGGTATAAACCAAATTGATGATAACCGACTGGATTCAAGAGTGTCATACTGTGTCGTGCCCTCAATTGGTACAATAGACATAATGCCCTCATAACATATAAAACCAATAACAATTAAACTAAGAATTGCAGGGTTTCTAAGGATTTCCAAATAGTCGCCAATCCCCCTTACATTTGCCATGTTTAGGGCTGGAGAGGTTGTGCAGAGGTGTGGCAACTAGTTGTGAACAGAGTTCAATCAATTATAGTATCAGAACAATACTAAAGTAATTTACGAACGGTTCGGCTAGACAGGTTTGGTTGGCTCCGGCTAGCCAACAGCCATATAGTCTAAAACGGATGTTTCCCTTATTTTGGAAGAAAATGATAACTCAGCTGCGGAGGGAGAAATATATAAGTGGGAGAAAGAATAATAGAACCCGGAATAAACGCAGGGGTGAGAGACTCTAAGTTGGGGTAGAGGAGGAGGTACTTCAAGGAAAATCAAAAGTTCCACCTTTATCTTTTCACTACAGTCCATTCCTGCATCAGGGTTGGAGGTTTCTGCTTTGCTGGAGATCTGTCTCCCTCTTGTGGTAAATGAGGAAATAATTTCTTCAGCAATTCTGCAGCTTGTGCGGGAGATAATAGCACATGGTTAGAATCATTTTTGCTATCAATTTGACTGGAAAACCCCACCGATATGGGATGTTATTTTCTCTGAGTATGGCGGTGTATTTAGCAAATTCTCTCCTTCTCGCTAAAGTTGCAGGAGACAGGTCAGCATAGAGTGAGATTTGTTTAAACCTCTCAGGTATATCTTTTTTGCGTCCTGCTTCCCTTAGCAAGTTATTTTTGAAGTGAAAAAAATGCAGTCTCAACAGAACGTCTCTCGGTACATTTGGAGGCATTGATCTGGGTTTAGGAACCTGGTGGGCTCTGTTGATGAGGAGATCCCTTTCCGGGGTGCTTGGGAGGATTGCAGTGAATAAGTCTATCAAGAAATCTTGAAGCAGATCATTTGTGACAGTTTCAGGAATGTTTCTAAGTCTAATATTGTTCCTTCTGGAATCGTCTTCCAAGTCTGCTAGTTTTAATTTGATGGCAGCTACATCATGTTGTGTTTCATTATATGAGTCCACCGTAGAGTTATAAGCCTCTTTAACCACCTCCCGACCGCCTAACGCACGGATGCGTCCGGAAGGTGGTTGATTCATTCCTCCTGGACGCATCCGTGCGTCATCTCGCGAGACGCGAGATTTCCTGTGAACGCGCGCACACAGGCGCGCGCGTTCATAGGATCTGAAGGTAAGCGAGTGGATCTCCAGCCTGCCAGCGGCGATCGTTCGCTGGCAGGCTGGAGATGTGATTTTTTTATCCCCTAACAGGTATATTAGACGCTGTTTTGATAACAGCGTCTAATATACCTGCTACCTGGTCCTCTTGTGGTCCCTTTTGTTTGGATCGACCACCAGAGGACACAGGCAGCTCAGTAAAGTAGCACCAAACACCACCACACTACACTACACCCCCCCCCTGTCACTTATTAACCCCTTATGAACCACTGATCACCCCTGATCACCCCATATAGACTCCCTGATCACCCCCCTGTCATTGATCACCCCCCTGTCATTGATTACCCTCCTGTAAGGCTCCTTTCAGACGTCCGTATGATTTTTACGGATCCACTGATACATGGATCGGATCCGCAAAACACGTACGGACATCTGAATGGAGCCTTACAGGGGGGTGATCAATGACGGAGGTGATCACCCCATATAGACTCCCTGATCACCCCCCTGTCATTGATAACTCCCCTGTAAGGCTCCATTCAGACGTCCGTATGTTTTTTACGGATCCACGGATACATGGATCGGATCCGCAAAACACATACAGATGTCTGAATGGAGCCTTACAGGGGGGTGATCACCCCATATAGACTCCCTGATCACCCCCCTGTCATTGATCACCCCCCTGTAAGGCTCCATTCAGATGTCCGTATGTTTTTTTCGGATCCGCAAAACACATACGGACATCTGAATGGAGCCTTATAGAGGGGTGATCAATGACAGGGGGTGATCACCCCATATAGACTCCCTGATCACCCCCCTGTCATTGATCACCCCCCTGTCATTGATCACCCCCCTGTAAGGCTGCATTCAGATGTCCGTATGTTTTTTACGGATCCACGGATACATGGATCGGATCCGCAAAACACATACGGACATCTGAATGGAGCCTTATAGGGGGGTGATCAAGGACAGGAGGGTGATCACCCCATATAGAATCCCTGATCACCCCCCTGTCATTGATCACCCCCCTGTCATTGATCACCTCCCTGTAAGGCTGCATTCAGATGTCCGTATGTTTTTTACGGATCCACGGATACATGGATCGGATCCGCAAAACACATACAGACATCTGAATGGAGCCTTAAAGGGGGGTGATCAATGACAGGGGGGTGATCACCCCATATAGACTCCCTGATCACCCCCCTGTCATTGATCACCCCCCTGTCATTGATCACCCCCCTGTAAGGCTGCATTTAGATGTCCGTATGTTTTTTACGGATCCACGGATACATGGATGGGATCCGCAAAACACATACGGATATCTGAATGGAGCCTTAAAGGGGGGTGATCAATGACAGGGGGGTGATCACCCCATATAGACTCCCTGATCACCCCCCTGTCATTGATCACCCCCCTGTCATTGATCACCCCCCTGTAAGGCTGCATTCAGATGTCCGTATGTTTTTTACGGATCCACGGATACATGGATAGGATCCGCAAAACACATACGGACATCTGAATGGAGCCTTATAGGGGGTGATCAATGACAGGGGGGTGATCACCCCATATAGACTCCCTGATCACCCCCCTGTCATTGATCACCCCCTGTAAGGCTGCATTCAGATGTCCGTATGTTTTTTACAGATCCACGGATACATGGATCGGATCCGCAAAACACATACGGACATCTGAATGGAGCCTTATAGGGGGGTGATCAATGACAGGGGGGTGATCACCCCATATAGACTCCCTGATCACCCCCCTGTCATTGATCACCCCCCTGTCATTGATCACCCCCCTGTCATTGATCACCCCCCTGTAAGGCTCCATTCAGACATTTTTTTGGCCCAAGTTAGCGGAATTTTTTTTTTTTTCTTACAAAGTCTCATATTCCACTAACTTGTGTCAAAAAATAAAATCTCACATGAACTCACCATACCCCTCACGGAATCCAAATGCGTAAAAAATTTTTTACATTTATATTCCAGACTTCTTCTCACACTTTAGGGCCCCTAGAATGCCAGGGCAGTATAAATACCCCACATGTGACCCCATTTCGGAAAGAAGACACCCCAAGGTATTCCGTGAGGGGCATATTGAGTCCATGAAAGATTGAAATTTTTGTCCCAAGTTAGCGGAAAGGGAGACTTTGTGAGAAAAAAAATATATATCAATTTCCGCTAACTTGTGCCAAAAAAAATAAAATTCTATGAACTCGCCATGCCCCTCATTGAATACCTTGGGGTGTCTTCTTTCCAAAATAGGGTCACATGTGGGGTATTTATACTGCCCTGGGATTTTAGGGGCCCTAAAGCGTGAGAAGAAGCCTGGGATCCAAATGTCTAAAAATGCCCTCCTAAAAGGAATGTGGGCCCCTTTGCGCATCTAGGCTGCAAAAAAGTGGCACACATCTGGTATCGCCGTACTCAGGAAAAGTTGGGCAATGTGTTTTGGGGTGTCATTTTACATATACCCATGCTGGGTGAGATAAATATCTTGGTCAAATGCCAACTTTGTATAAAAAATGGGAAAAGTTGTCTTACAAAGTCTCATATTCCACTAACTTGTGACAAAAAATAAAAACTTCCATGAACTCACTATGCCCATCACGAAATACCTGGGGGTGTCTTCTTTCCAAAATGGGGTCACTTGTGGGGTAGTTATACTGCCCTGGCATTTTAGGTGCCCGAATGCATGAGAAGTGGTTTAAAATCAAAATCTGTAAAAAATGGCCGGTGAAATCCGAAAGGTGCTCTTTGGAATGTGGGCCCCTTTGCCCACCTAGGCTGCAAAAAAGTGTCACACATCTGGTATCATTGTACTCAGGAGAAGTTGGGCAATGTGTTTTGGGGTGTCTTTTTACATATACCCATGCTGGGTGAGAGAAATATCTTGGCAAAAGACAACTTTTCCCATTTTTTTATACAAAGTTGGCATTTGACCGAGATATTTATCTCACCCAGCATGGGTATATGTAAAATGACACCCCAAAACACATTGCCCAACTTCTCCTGAGTACGGCAATACCACATGTGTGACACTTTTTTGCAGCCTAGGTGTGCAAAGGGGCCCACATTCCAAAGAGCATCTTTCGGATTTCACCAGCCATTTTTTACAGATTTTGATTTCAAACTACTTCTCACGCATTCGGGCCCCTAAAATGCCAGGGCAGTATAACTACCCCACAAGTGACCCCATTTTGGAAAGAAGACACCCCCAGGTATTTCGTGATGGGCATAGTGAGTTCATGGAAGTTTTTATTTTTTGTCACAAGTTAGTGGAATATGAGACTTTGTAACAAAAAAAAAATAATCATAATTTTCCGCTAACTTGTGACAAAAATTAAAAAGTTCTAGGAACTCGCCATGCCCCTCACGGAATACCTTGGGGTGTCTTCTTTCCAAAATGGGGTCACTTGTGGGGTAGTTATACTGCCCTGGCATTCTAGGGGCCCTAATGTGTGGTAAGTAGTTTGAAATCAGAATCTGTAAAAAATGGCTGGTGAAATCCTAAAGGTGCTCTTTGGAATGTGGGCCCCTTTGCCCACCTAAGCTGCAAAAAAGTGTCACACATGTGGTATCGCCGTACTCAGGAGAAGTTGGGCAATGTGTTTTGGGGTGTCATTTTACATATACCCATGCTGGGTGAGATAAATATCTTGGTCAAATGCCAACTTTGTATAAAAAAATGGGAAAAGTTGTCTTTTGCCAAGATATTTCTCTCACCCAGCATGGGTATATGTAAAATGACACCCCAAAACACATTGCCCAACTTCTCCTGAGTACAGCAATACCACATGTGTGACACTTTTTTGCAGCCTAGGTGGGCAAAGGGGCCCACATTCCAAAGAGCACCTTTCGGATTTCACCGGACATTTTTTACAGATTTTGATTTCAAACTACTTTGCACGCATTTGGGCCCCTAGAATGCCAGGGCAGTATAACTACCCCACAAGTGACCCCATTTTGGAAAGAAGACACCCCAAGGTATTTCGTGATGGGCATAGTGAGTTCATGGAAGTTTTTATTTTTTGTCACAAGTTAGTGGAATATGAGACTTTGTAAGAAAAAAATAAAATAAAAAAAATCATCATTTTTTGCTAACTTGTGACAAAAAATAAAAAGTTCTATGAACTCACTATGCCCATCAGCGAATACCTTAGGGTGTCTACTTTCCGAAATGGGGTCATTTGTGGGGTGTTTGTACTGTTTGGCCATTGTAGAACCTCAGGAAACATGACAGGTGCTCAGAAAGTCAGAGCTGCTTCAAAAAGCGGAAATTCACATTTTTGTACCATAGTTTGTAAACGCTATAACTTTTACCCAAACCATTTATTTTTTTTACCCAAACATTTTCTTTTTATCAAAGACATGTGAAACAATAAATTTAGAGAAAAATTTATATATGGATGTCGTTTTTTTTGCAAAATTTTACAACTGAAAGTGAAAAATGTCATTTTTTTGCAAAAAAATCGTTAAATTTCGATTAATAACAAAAAAAGTTAAAATGTCAGCAGCAATGAAATACCACCAAATGAAAGCTCTATTAGTGAGAAGAAAAGGAGGTAAAATTTATTTGGGTGGTAAGTTGCATGACCGAGCAATAAACGGTCAAAGTAGTGTAGGTCAGAAGTGTAAAAAGTGGCCTGGTCATTAAGGGTGTTTAAGCTAAGGGGGCTGAGGTGGTTAAACTCTTCCATCTTTTCTTCTAAGTGGGCAGTGCGATCTCCAATCGCTGTAATATCAGACCTAATGGTGTTTAAGGCTGATTGTATATCTAAATGTATGGAGCTTTTGAGGTCTGTCATAAGCTCCTGCATAACAGATACAGTAATAATGTCTTCCCTTACAGGCCTGACATTGCTGCCTGGATTGGTCTCAGTAGAGGAATTTGAGGGAGATCCCCCATAAGGAGAGTTAGGTTGACTTGCTGGAGGAGAGTTGTCTGAGGCTCCTGTAGTTATGTGCTGCCTTGTGGCACACTTTGGCTGGGAGCTAGGAGTGTCTGCAGCTTCTTCATGTGAGGAGCGGGCGCCATCTTGGATCTGCGCCGAGGAGAAGAAGGAGGTGAGTTTTGCTGGGGGACTGTTTTCTTGGTCCTTGTCATTGCGGAGTCTCCTGGAGAGGTAGGTAGACTATTTGGAGGCGTTTGGGCTGCCTGTGAGGAGAAGGATTCGCTTTCAGATAGGTAATGTAGCTGTAGAATCAAGCCATGCCCCCACCGGCTCTTTCCTTCATGGGAAGGGGAGTTTCCCAGTTTGATGCTTCTCTGGTGAAGTCTCTTAACATAGCTTTCCCTTCGATTATTATAGGAGCTGCAAATTCCAGTGGGTCATATAAACTGCTGATGGCCGACAGTACTCCTCTGCGAGTAAAGGCTTTTTCTTCATTGCTAAGGGCTCTTTCACACCTGCGTTATTGTCTTCCGGCATAGAGTTCTGTCGTCGGGGCTCTATGCCGGAAGAATCCTGATCAGGATTATCCTAATGCATTCTGAATGGAGAGAAATCCGTTCAGGATGCATCAGGATGTCTTCAGTTCCGGAACGGAACGTTTTTTGGCCGGAGAAAATACCGCAGCATGCTGCGCTTTTTGCTCCGGCCAAAAATCCGGAACACTTGCCGCAAGGCCGGATCCGGAATTAATGCCCATTGGAAGGCATTGATCCGGATCCGGCCTTAAGCTAAACGTCGTTTCGGCGCATTGCCGGAGCCGACATTTAGCTTTTTCTGAATGGTTACCATGGCTGCCGGGACGCTAAAGTCCTGGCAGCCATGGTAAAGTGCAGTGGGGAGCGGGGAGCAGTATACTTACCGTCTGTGCGGCTCCCCGGGCGCTCCACAGTGACGTCAGGGCGCCCCAAGCGCATGGATCACGTGATCGCATGGATCACGTCATCCATGCGCATGGGGCGCTCTGACGTCATTCTGGAGCGCCCCGGGAGCCGCACGGACTGTAAGTATACCGCTCCCCCGCTCCCCGCTCCTACTATGGCAGCCAGGACTTTAATAGCGTCCTGGGTGCCATAGTAACACTGAAAGCATTTGGAAGACGGTTCCGTCTTCAAATGCTTTCAGTACACTTGCGTTTTTCCGGATCCGGCGGGCACCTCCGGCAACGGAAGTGCATGCCGGATCCCAACAACGCAAGTGTGAAAGAGGCCTAACCTGGAAGGTGAAGGTATCAGCTTTTATGTCCCAGAGTGGGCCAAGGCTCCGTTGCATTGGAGGTAAGTCAAAGCCTAGATCTAAATCCTTTAAGTCATCTGAATGGTCCTGAGAAGGAAAGGCTTCCATCAATTTCTGGCTGTTAGAAGCGATCTTGTGTAGCCTCAGGTTAGATAGAGAGAGTATCTCCTGGGTTCTTTTAAGAAGACTGCAGTCTCATCTGAGGGCATTGATTTTAGCAAGTCATCCACATAGAAATCCTTCTCTACAAAGAGTCTGACATCCGCTTCGTACTTCTCTTCTACTTTCTGAGCCGCACGTCTCAATCCATAGATGGCAACTGCAGGAGAAGGACTATTACCGAAGATGTGAACTTTCATACGATACTGTGTAACATCTTAAGAGGGATCGTTGTCCTTGTACCATAGGAATCTCAAGAAATTGATATGTTTCTTTTTAACTAGGAAGCAATAGAACATCTGTTGGATATCAGCCGTGAAAGCAACTGAGTCTCTGCGAAAACGGAGAAGCACTCCTATGAGCTTGTTGTTTAGATCCGGGCCTCACAGCAAAACGTCATTCAATGATATGCTTTCATACTTGGCACTTGAGTCAAACACTACCCTGATCTGACCTGGCTACTTCGAGTGATACACCCCAAACATGGGCAGGTACCAGCGCTCTTCCGAGTCTCAAAGTATAGGTGCTAGCTCTGCATGATCGTTCTGGAATATCTTTTCCATAAAGGTAAAGAAGTGATCTCTCATCTCAGGTTTACATGGTAGGCTGTGCCTGAGAGAGCCGAATCGTTTGAAAACTTGTTCTCTATTGTTGGGTAAGCGTTGTCTTTGAGGCTTAAAGGGCAGAGGTGCAACCCAGCTCTTTGTTTCGTCCTGCACCATTCCCTGCTCCATTATATCTAGGAACAGTCTATCTTCGAATGACATCGCCATACGATTGTCCTCTTTCGTCTTGTGGAAGACTGTGGATCCCAGGTGGCCTTGATTGCCATCCCAGATTAAGTCATCGTAGGCAGGACCTGCAAGGGTACCTGGTGATGAAGTCCTTTGAGGCAGTTCCTTAATGAAGAAGTTATTTTCACATGGTTGGAGAAGAGATGGGCGTTCATTCTCAAGTGTACTGGTAAGCATGCTGTTGACTGTTGTCAGCTTGTGTACACCTCCCAAACAGACTTCTCCTACAATTACCCATCCTAGGTCAAGTCTCTGGGCGTATGGAGCGTTGTGAGGACCACTGATCTTCTGCCTTACCTTGTGGACCTGTAAGATATCTCTCCCGAGGAGTAAGACTATCTGAGCCTCTGGATCAAGGTTCGGGATCAGGTGTCTTATACGCTTCAGGTGAGGCTGATGCTCTGCTACTTCTGGTGTAGGTATCTCAGACCTGTTGTCAGGAATCTGGTTACATTCCAGTATAATTGGTAAAGGCAGATGCAATTGACCATCTCTGGACTCAACTATGTAGCTGTTTGCCCTCCTTCAGCTGTCTCCACAGTACCGGCTCAAGTTTTTAGAGAGTAGGGGGCACTGGGTCCTCTGATGTAAAAGCTATCAAAGAAGGCAGACTTCGCTAACGACTTCTTACTTTGATCGTCTAGAATTGCATATACTTTGATGGCTTTGCCTCGGTCGTCTGCTGGGTAAACTCTCAAACCTCTGTACATTAAGTAACGTCCAGAGTGTCAGTATTTGTGTCCTTCAGCATCCCCCTATGCTCTTGGGTTTTGGGTGAAGTCCACGATGGTGACCCAGGGTTTAGAGATGTGTTATGATCTGTGCTGTCACATTCGGCACACTTTGCATTAACCTCACATCCCCCTTCCTGGAAGCACGAGCCAGGTCGCGCGGGCTGGTGTGGTGATATCATATCACCGTGCCAGCCCACGCGGACTTGACTGCAGGCGAGTGCCGCGGGCTTTAAATAACCCGGCAGCACTGCGCTCAGGCAGACGAGTTAACCCGAGCAGCCCCAGAAGAAAGGAAAGCGCAGGCTGTGCTCAAGGAGGAAGAAAGGAATAAGGGGAAGGAGGAGGAAGCAGTAGGAACATGCCATGAATTGAATCATCCCCAGGACGACGAGCAACCCCTGGTGACAAACAATTAACCCCTGGATGGCTGAGAACCCTATACCACCAACACATTAACCCCTGCTTAACCCTTTACCCTATACCACCAAGGACCTTATACCCCTGTATTATTCCCATTGCCACATTAACCCCTGCATTAACCCTTCCCTACCTCCTAGAACCCATGCATTATATTCACCAATATCCCCTGATCCCAGCATTCATTAACCCATATACCCCTGCTGTAGCATTTACCCCTAGAACATATATCAATTAACCCCTGCAATCTCTGCCTTTCATTGCCACAATACCATTAACCCCTGCATTCAGCCCCAGTATTAACCCTTTAGATCCCTGCCTATATCCTTGGCCTGCATGTATTAACCCTTGCAGTGCCACCATCCGTAGGGACAGTATAGAGCCAGGTGGGTGGGCACTGCTAAATAATGTGTGTGTAAGTGTATTTTTAGGTAGAGTTTGGGGTGGAATTGTGTAAGATATGGTATTGTGTTTAGTGTAGTTAGGTGTATTGTAGTGTTAATATATTACTGTGTGCGACTATAAGTATATATATTTATATGTCCATTGATATAAACATATATAGTTATAGCGTAAATAATTGACTGTAAACTTGTAATAAATATTTTATTGGTTATACTCAGTTTATAGTTATTTGTAGTCGCTGAGGTAGTAGTAATTTGCACGTAGTTCAAAGTAAGTGCAACAAGTAAGTGTCATGAGAGGCAGCCGGAGAGCTTCCGTTCCTCTGCGCTGCCGGCGCTCTCCTATCTCATTGCAGCCCGGACGTTCGCGGCGTCCGGCTGCGCTTCAGGGTTCCCGGCGTCTCCGTTGCCATGGTGATGGGGAACGCTGTACGTCCGACCGCACGCCTTCTGTGGGAGCGGTCGGCGTTCCCTGTCGCCATGGGAACCAGGAGGGGCTGAGCGCCGAGCTGGGCACTCGGCGCTCAGCTAGAGTCAGGGAGGATGGGTCATGTGATGCTGGCCACGTCACATGATCCCTCTCCTCCATTATTTAAACAGGCAACCTGCTGGCCTCAGGTTGCCTGTGATTTTAGTCTCTTAGGTTGTGTGTATTGTAAGCTACTCTATTGATTGACCTCTGGAATTTGACCTTGATCGTTTCCTGACCTCCCTTTGCCTGCTCCCTTGGTTTTGACACTACATCTCGGATTCTGACCTCGGCTCGTTCTCGGATTTGCCACCTGCCTCTTTCCTTTGCATTGACGTGACCTCCCGGACTGACCTCGGCTAGCTGACCCGCCTTTGCCTTCTCCTTTACAGGGTACCTCTCTCTTGTCCACTTCCTTGTCCATTTGTCTGCCTGCATCTCGCGTACCGTTCTCTGCCTTGCTGTTCCCTCCTCCCCTACCCGGCACTTACGGAGGTTAGGGACCGTCGTCCAGTTGCGCCCCGTCACCTAGGGCGGGTGTTGCAAGTAGGCAGGGACAGGGTTGAGGGTGGCAGTCTAGGGGGGTGTACTTCCTTCTACCTTCCCTTCCCGTGACAGAATCACAGGCCTAATTAGCATGGACCCTCTACAGAGTCTTACTGAGCATGTGCAGGGTCTTGCTCAAATTGTTCAAGAATTAGGGGAAAGGTTACAGGCACAGGAGACCACCCGAACACCCCCCATTCTCGCTCCCACCGCCATTCAGATGGAACCGCATATTAAATTACCCGATCGGTTCTCGGGTGACCGCAGGAGTTTTTTAGCTTTCAAAGAAAGTTGCAAGCTCTATTTCCGACTACGACCTCATCTCTCTACTTCAAGGGGACCCCCAGGAATGGGCCTTTTCCTTGCCGCCAGATTCCCAGTGTCTTAATTCTGTTGACCTCTTTTTCCAGGCCCTAGGCGTCCTTTTTGATGAGCCTGACCGAGCATCTGTGGCTGAATCTAATCTAAAGGCCCTTACCCAGGGGGATCGTCCCGTGGAAGATTATTGTACCCAGTTCCGCAAGTGGTGCGTTCCTTCGGGTTGGAACGAACCAGCCCTTAAATGCCAGTTTAGGGCAGGGTTGACAGAGAGGTTAAAGGATATGCTGGTCTGTTACCCTAGTCCTGACTCTTTAGAGGAAACCATGACGTTAGCTATCAGACTAGACAGATTAGAGAGAGACAGCGGGAGCATTTGTTTTCTCCTCATAGCCTTCCAAGGTCTGAGGTTTCTTCTATCGAACCCAAGGTAGAGACTCAGATGGATGAACCAATGCAGCTCGGGATGACACGAAGAGAACTACGCAGTCGCCGGGGCTCTTGTTTTTTTTGTGGCGATTCCGACCACTGGATCCGTCAGTGTCCCAAGGCTCCTCCTTCCGGAAGATCTTCCAAGTCAGAGGGATCCAAGGGCAAGGTACTCCCGGAGGTGGTAAGAAGCAAACTATTGCTACCTGTCTCAATTGCCTTTGGGGTCTTAAAGGGGTCAGGAAGTGCTTTTGTGGATTCAGGGTCAGCATTTAGTTTTATTGATCTCAAATTTGTTGAACGGGTAGGGATCCCAATACTAAAATTGTCCCCCCATATTCAGGTGGTCGCCATCGACTCTACCCCCCTGCTGGGGGGCAGGGTAAAGCTCCGTACTCCCAAGATAATCCTGTCTGTTGGGGTCTGCCACTCAGAGAAATGTTCCTTTTTTGTTCTAGAGAATCTTCCTGTTCAGGTAGTACTAGGCATGCCCTGGCTTCAGCAACATAACCCGGTCATCAACTGGAATTCGGGTGAGTTAGAGAAATGGGGTTCCAACTGTAGTTCTTGCTTAACTGTAATTCAAGCTGGGGTTTCTTTAGATGTCATTCCTCACTTTATTGCTGACTTTCATGATGTTTTTTCCACTACTGAGACAGACATTCTCCCTCCCATAGGTCTTATGACTGCGCTGAGTTGGTTCCTGAGTCTAAATTTCCTAAGGGCCGGATTTACAATCTTTCTGGCCCTGAAAGCAGTGCCATGAGAGATTATATCTAGGAAAGTCTTAAAAAGAGGCATATTAGGCCCTCCACCTCTCCTCTGGGAGCAGGGTTCTTTTTCGTTAAGAAGAAGGATGGTGGTCTCAGACAGTGGCGTACACACAATCCTTGGGGCCCAGGTGCGAAACTGATCCATGGGGCCCCCTCCCTTTGGCCCCCACCCAACCTGCCTCCACCCCATCCACCCCCCACCCCCACTACCTCCCCTACCAGTGGTGTAACTATAGTGTTATGGGCCACAGTGCAAACATTTTTACAAAGAAGCAGCAGATTTTCTTACTAAGAACTTTTTCCATGCGGCTAATCCGCTGCGTGAATGAGTGCCAAGCCCTATTCTGGACAGCAGAGACACGGAGAAGTAACATGATTGACTGTGTTGTGGAAATTTTATTAGGATGTGTATTTATTATATTGTGTATTGTCATCATGTCTCTCTGTGTCAGGGTAAACCATTGGAGTGGATATCTTCCCGTGTATGTCCTGTCACAGCTGCTGGAGGTCTCCGTTGGCGAATGGTCCATGTGCTAAGCACTGGGCTGTGGGCCGGGGAAGACTGATGTGTTCAGCAGAGCAGTGTTTTGTTGGCTGATGTATGGAAGCCGGCTAGGGCCCCCGCGCAAGACGCGGATTTATTGGCTTGGCGTGGATGCATTTGTTAAGAGAACAATATATGAAAGGAACGTGTGTTTGTTGTCTCTAGTGCGCCTGATCAGCAGCTGGAGATAATAAAGTTGTCCTGTAAATAAACATGCATGACGATCATAGTAACTTTATCTGGCATTGATCACTGAGCAAGGCTGGATAAAGTTCGCTCCAGTGGTTATTGCATACATGGGTTTGTTGGCTAGGTTATTCTAAATGATGGTGTCTTGTCTTCCTATGTCATCACTTCCTGTATGTCATCACTTCCTGCATCCTTGTTATGGGCCAGCCCCTTTTACACCTTTTGTGAGTAAATAAAAGAAACAGACTGGGCAGGGGGAAGGGGGGTTGCTGAGAAGAATTCAAGATGGTAACACCTGTATCTGACTCTGACTGCGGTTGAGGGAATAGGGATTTACCTTTCCTTACACAAAGTTTGATGCAAGCGGATTACAACTATTAATATTTCTAAGACAGTTTGGCAAGCCAGGTAGGAGGCCTGGGTTCGATTCCCGGCCAATGCACCATGTTTAATCCAGCTTCTCTTCATCCTGGTTTTAAGGATGATGAAAAGGGGGGAAAGTGGTGCCGAAAAAAAACGATCTTCAAACTTTTTACTAACCATTCTAACCTCTCAAATGTCAATCAATTTCTAACCTAGTAGAGAATTACGTTGAGAACCATCACGACTGCCTTTTCTTTGATGGTACTTGGGTCAGATTTTTGCAAAGAAGGTAAAAATCACGGCCGATCCGTGGCCTAAATGTTCCGCTGTAACCCTTTATTCCATCAGGTATGCCCACAGGCAGCCCCACGGGTTATCACCCAATGTCCACCACCGGGTTCGGGAGTCTCTCCCGGACCCAGACTCAATAACCAGTGTTCATTCTAGTCAACCAGGTGATTGGGTCGTGCTAAAGAAACATTTGAGGACGGGACTAGAGCCGAGATATCTTGGGACTTTCTATGTGCTGCTGATGATGCCAACCTCTCTGAAGTTAGAGGGACAAGACAACTGGATCCACACGGGTCACTGCAAGGAGCTGCTCAACTACGTCAAAGAATGAAGAGTATCACTTTTGTTTATTTGTTTAGTTTAATGTTTAGGGAGGGAAACGCACATCAAACTAGCAAGGGCCACAAGGAGACATTTGTTGATAGCACTGGTTTTACATTCCTAGAGGGTAGTAGCTATAGGTTTAATATTAGCTCTGGCTCCTGCTCCTCGCTTGTTAATCCTGTATGGGTGTCCGGGCAGCTAGGCGGCCCGTAGATGTGGTAAAGGGCATAAGTTTGTGGGATCCCCCAGTTGTGAGGAAGGTATAATGGTCAACCTTACTAATGAAACCCCCGATCTCTTTAATGACACCCATAGACCAGATTATATCTGCTGGAAAGAAGGGTGTGACATTCAGACTCAGGGAGCGATCCCTCAGTCTATTCAGTTATTACTGGAAGCCCGTGACCGTCAGAAGTTCTTGTGTGGAGTTGACGGGTCCGTACTATTTCCTATGCGGTTTAGCCGCTTATAAGGTAATTCCCCCTAATGCCAGAGGTTCATGTGTCCTGGTGAAGCTTGTCCCTGTATCTTACGTTGCAGCCGATTGGGAGAAACTGATGGTGTGGAAGGAGGTAAGAAGGGCAGGGAGAGCTGGAAGGGATTTGTTTTCTGGCTGGACGGGATGAGGAGTTGGACTTATGAAGCGATTGAACAATTTCTCGTCCATAGTGGATGAGATGTTCAATGAAACCGTTGAGGCAGTGAGAGAGATCACCAAGAAACATCAGTAGAGCGTCCAGAGGAGGGTTTCTGTGAATTAGATGACGGTTATGCCTGGCTAGCAGACACCATTGACAAGGGTCAGGCAGAGGCTGAGCTATGACTAGTGAGGGTTGGAATCCTTTTTAAAGCTTTGGGAGGTCTTGGGGCTCACTGGTTTTCCATTGGATCCGGGCGAAAGGAAATAGGATATGTACTTAAGTTTTTTTTGTTTCCATTCCTTCTACACGCCGGAGTGAGATGTTCCTGATGTCTAATCGACTGAGTTACCGAAGCCCGAACAGACAAGATGCACTGAAGACCAAACCATGGACCAGATGCAGAGGATTCCAAACCAGCCGACGACCAGCGCGAAACACCACCTCCTGAGTCAGCTCCCGAAGAAAAGAATCTCCGAGTCAAGATTTGTTTTTGAGCTACGTGTCAAGATTGACTTTCTGTTTTCCATCATCTGTTTTGTTTTATGGATTCAGGACTTTTCGTAGACAAGACAGTTTTTTTCAAAGAAGAAGATCGAGATTCGTCGAGGGACACTGGGGAGCATATGACAAAGAGGAGGGACTGTTGTGGAAATTTTATTAGGATGTGTATTTAATATATTGTGTATTGTCATCATGTCTCTCAGTGTCAGGGTAAACCATTGGAGTGGATATCTTCCCGTGTATGTCCTGTCACAGCTGCTGGGCGCAGAGGTCTCCGTCGGCGAATGGTCCATGTGCTAAGCACTGGGCTGTGAGCCTGGGGAAGACTGATGTGTTCAGCAGAGCAGTGTTTTGTTGGCTGATGTATGGACGCCGGCTAGGGCCCCCGCGCAAGACGCAGATTTATTGGCTTGGCGTGGATGCATTTGTTAAGAGAACAATATATGAAAGGATCGTGTGTTTGTTGAGCAAGGCTGGATAAAGTTCACTCCAGTGGTTATTGCATACATGTGTTTGTTGGCTAGGTTATTCTAAATGATGGTGTCTTGTCTTCCTATGTCATTACTTCCTGACTTCCTGTATGTCATCACTTCCTGCATCCTTGTTATGGGCCAGCCCCTTTTACACCTTTTGTGAGTAAATAAAAGAAACAGACTGGGCAGGGGGAAGGGGGGGGGGGGTTGCTGAGAAGAATTCAAGATGGTAACACCTGTGTCTGACTCTGACTGCGGTTGAGGGAATAGGGATTTACCTTTCCTTACACAAAGTCTGATGCGAGCGGATTACAACTATTAATATTTCTACAACTGTGATCTTTTTAATACAAAATGACGGTGACAACTTTATCTCACTGTGATTTTGTAGTAAAAAGATCACAGAGAAGCACGGAGCATTATCAATCATGTTAATGCTCCGTGTCTCTGCTGTCTGGAACAGTGCTTGGCACTCTTTCACGCAGCAGATTCCACGCATGGGATCCGCTCGTGTGAAAGAGCCCTAAGCCCAATGCATGGCTACACTCAGTCCTAATAAAATCTTGTCCTACCTCATCCAGGGTGTCTCTGGCGTTGGCATGATGTCCGCTGGATCCAGAACAAGGTCCCTGTGGTGAGAAAAAAAGAATAATCACATAAGGAAGGGATAGTGACTGCCCCTGTGAAATCACCAGCAGGGCGCACTGTGCGGCCTGTAAGACTGAGCCATGCCAATGTATAGCAGGGTAATCTAGGACATTTCCCCTAAGTGCAACCACACAGTACTAATGCCCACCTTGTGGCCCCTCACAGTAGTTATGCCCACCTTTGTTCCTGTCACAGTAGTTATGCCCAGATATGTGCCCCCTCATAGTAGTTATGCCAAATATATGTCCCCTTACAGTAGTTATGTCCAGATATGCGCCTCCCTCACAGTAGTAATGCCAGATTATGTGTCCCCTCACAGTAGTAATGCCCAGCTATGTGCCCCCTCACAGTAGTAATGCCTAGATTGTGTCCCCTCACAGTAGTAATGCCAGATTATGTGTCCCCTCACAGTAGTAATGCCAGATTATGTGTCCCCTCACAGTAGTAATGCCAGATTATGTGTCCTCTCACAGTAGTAATGCCAGATTATGTGCCCCCTCACAGTAGTAATGCCAGATTATGTGCCCCTCACAGTTGTTATGGCAGATTATGTGCCCCTTCACAGTATTTTTGCCTAGTTATTTGCCCCCTCAAAGTAGATATGCCCAGATATGTGCCCCCTCACAGTAGTTATGGCAGATTATGTGCCCCTTCACAGTATTTATGCCCAGTTATATGCCCCCTCAAAGTAGATATGCCCAGATATGTGCCCCCTCAGAGTGGTTATGCCAGATTATGTGCCTCTCACATTATATGCCCACATATGTGCCCCTCACAGTGGTTATGCCAGATTACGTGCCCCCTCACAGTAGTTATGCCTTCATATGTGCCCCCTCATAGTTATGCCTTCATCTGTGCCCCCCTCACAGTAGTTATGCCAGATTAGGTGCCCCCTCAAATTAGTTATAGCAGATTAGGTGCCCCTCAGTAGAGTAGAGATGCCCACTTTTGTGCCCCCTCACCTCACTCTAGTTGTGCCCATCAAACACCCCTCCCTGCCCCTAGTCTGCAGCGTTAGGAAAAAAAACAAAAAAAACACATACTTACCGTTTTCCCTGATCACAGGAGGCAGATTCCCGGGCTTTCAGCTCTCCTCCCACAGCCAGCAGCGCGATGTGGGGCCAGCAGGGGGAGCTCCTGAGCTCTGAAAATCAGTGAAGCAGGGAGCAGAGAGGTTTCCCTGCTTCACTATGGAAACGGAACTGCCTGGCCGTGTGAGTGAGTGAGTGCGCGCTCCCTCCGCCCCCCCATATTATACATGTAATGGAGGCATGGAGAGCTCTGATGGGGCCCGAAATTGCCACTGTACTTCATGCTGGGCCCCATCAGAGCGCTCCATTACATGTGAGTACAGCGGCGCCCCTGCAAGCGGCCCGGGGGGGTCCACAGGCGGCCCCCTGGAGTGCCGGGCCCGGTCGCAACAGCGACCCCTGTATGTACCCCAGTGGTCTCAGACCCTGCATTGATTATAGAAACTTGAATAAAATCACTATTAGGAATCAATATTCCATCCCGTTGATTCCTGATTTATTCAACCAGGTCTTGGTGCTTCTTGGTTTTCTAAATTCGATCTGAGGGGGGCTTATAACCTGATTCGTATTAAGGAGGGTGATGAATGGAAGACTGCCTTTAACACTCCAGAGGGACACTTTGAGTATCTTGTTATGCCATTCGATCTCTGCAATGCCCCAGCTGTGTTTCAGAACTTTATGAACGACATTTTCAGAGAGCTTATCGGCAAGGTTTTGATTGTTTATCTTGATGATATTCTTGTCTTTTCATCGGATTGGAAGACCCATGTTTCGCACGTCAGATTGGTTCTTAAAGGGAACCTGTCACCAGGATTTTGTGCATAGAGCTGAGGACATGGGTTGCTAGATGGCCGCTAGCACATCCGCAATACCCAGTCCCCATTGCTCTGTGTGCTTTTATTATGTATAAAAACCGATTTGATACATATGCAAATTAACCTGAGATGAGTCAGAGCTTGAAAATATGACTCTTCTCTGGTCACACAAGTAAGATATGACTCTTTTATGGTAATTTGCATATGTATCAAATCGGTTTTTATACACAATAAAAGCACACAGAGGTTTGGGGACTGGGTATTGCGGATGTGCTAGCGACCATCTAGCAACCTATGTCCTCAGCTCTATACACAAAATCCCGGTGACAGGTTCCCTTTAAAATCCTCAGAGAGAATCATCTATCTGTTAAATTGGAGAAATGTGTATTTGGAGTTCAAGAGATTCCCTATCTCGGGTATATTCTTACTCCTCATTCATTTAAACTGGATCCCAGTAAGGTTCAGGCTATCCAAGACTGGGTAAGACCATCCTCCTTAAAGGCACTTCAACGCTTTTTAGGATTCTCCAACTTTTATCGTAAATTCATTAAAAAAAAATTCGGTCATTGCCAAACCCCTTACTGATTTGACTAAGAAAGGGTCTGACCTTGTCAACTGGTCTTTGTATTTTTTCAAAGGGCCCCAGTCTTGGTTCAGCCTAATCCAGAGGAACCTTTTGTGGTGGAGGTGGATGCCTCGGAGGATGGCATGGGGGCCATCCTCTCCCAGGGGTCTTCCAACTTCACAAATTTAAGACCGTGTGCCTTCTTTTCTCGCAAGTTCTCTCCCTCGGAGAGAAATTACGATATTGGAAACCGTGAGTTACTGGCCATTAAATGGGCATTCGAGGAATTAGAAGGGGCTTAACACTGTGTTACTGTTCTCACAGATCATAAGAATTTAGTGTTTCTTGAGGCGGCCAAACGCCTTAATCCTAGACAAGCCAGGTAGGCCCTGTTTTTTACTCGTTTTAACTTCTCTGTTACTTTAAGACCAGGAAGTAAAAATATTAAAGCAGATGCCTTGTCCCGAAGTTTTAATGCCATCCAACCTCCTGACACCCCTCCTGAACCCATCTTGCCGGCAAGCATCTTTGTGACAGCGATTTCTTCGGATCTTTCCTCGGAGATTCAACGGGCTGAGCAACTTGCTCAGCCACAAACACTTTCAGATAAGTTGTTCGGTCCCGAGCATTTTCGTTTTCGACTATTGGGTGAGTGTCATGACTCCGTTCTGTTTGGTCATCCAGGCATCGCTGCCACTAAGGAATTACTCTTGAGGTCTTTCTGGTAGCCCACTTTATCTAAGGATGTACGATCTTATGTTTTGGCTTGTGAGGTATGTGCCAGATCTAAAACCCCGAGGTCACATCCCGCTGGTGAACTACAACTACTCATTCCCTGCAGGCCATGGTCACACATTTCCATGGATTTTATCTCTGACCTGCCCCCCTCTGAGGGGAGGTCAGTGGTTTGGGTGGTGGTTGACCGTTTTAGCAAGATGGTGCAGTTTGTTCCCTTAAGTAAGCTCCCTGGTGCGAAAACCTTAGCATCCTTGTTTTTTGAACACGCGGTACACCTGCATGGTGTTCCTGAAATTATCGTCTCTGATAGGGGCGTTCAGTTTGTCTCAGGATTTTGGAGAGCCTTTTGCCAAAGATGCGACATCACTTTATCCTTTTCGTCTGCCTTCCATCCAGAGACTAATGGGCAGACGGAACGGTTAAACCAGGCAGTGGAGCTTTTTCTAAGGTGTTATGTATCGCACAATCAGCTCTTGTGGGTGAGATACCTCCCATTGGCAGAGTTTGTTATCAACAATCGGGTTAATTCATCCATGGGAGTATCTCCTTTTTTTTGTAATGGTGGTTTTCATCCTAGTTTTTGCTCTAATTCTTCTGTGTTCTCACTCAACCCGCAGGCAGATTCTTTTACCTCTAGACTGTGCACAGTCTGGGCACAGGTTCAAGCGAGCCTGGAAAAGGCCCAGGAGATTCAGCCAGGCCAATAAGACAGGCCAATAAGAAACGCTCTAAGGGAGTAAATTTTGTACTCAGCGATAAAGTTAGGAAATTCTCTCTGCGTTTCATAGGACCATATAATATTATTGAGGTTATTAATCCGGTGTCTTTTAGAGTGAAACTACCCGACTCCCTTCGTATACATAATGTGTTCCATAAATCGCTACTCAATAGATATGTGTCACCAGTGGCTCCTTCCAAAAAACCTCCCCCACCTGTGGAGGTTGAAGGTCAGGAGGAATTCATCATCTCTAGAATTATTGATGTTAGAAAGGTTAGGAACTCCTTTCAATACCTGGTCCACTGGAAAGGTTTTGGACCTGAGGAGAGGTCCTGGGTTGCTGTGTCTAGGATGCATGCCTCCAAGTTAATTTCTAAATTTCACCGGGAACACCCTGAGAAGCCCTCTCCGCGATTGTTAGGTCCAGAGGCCCCTCGTGGAAGTGGGGGTACTGTCATGAGAGGGAGCCGGAGCGCTTCCTATCTCATTGCAGCCCGGACGTTCGCGGCGTCCGGCTGCGCTTCAGGGTTCCCGGCAACTCCGTTGCCATGGTGACGGGGGACGCTGTACGTCCGACCGCACTCCTTCTGCTGGAGCGGTCGGCGTTCCCTGTTGCCATGGAACCAGGAGGGGCTGAGCGCCGAGCTGGGCACTCGGCTAGAGTCAGGGAGGATGGATCATGTGACGCTGGCCACGTCACATGATCCCTCTTCTCCATTATTTAAACAAGCAACCTGCTGGACACAGGTTGCCTGTGATTTTAGTCTCTTAGGCTGTGTGTATTGTAAGCTACTCTATTGATTGACCTCTGGAATTTGACCTTGACCGTTTCCTGATCTCCCTTTGCCTGCTCCTTTGGTTTTGAAGCTACATCTCGGATTCTGACCTCGGCTCGTTCTCGGATTTGCCACCTGTCTCTTCCCTTTGTATTGACGTGACCTCCCGGACTGACCTCGGCTAGCTGAACCGCCTTTGCCTTCTCCTTCACAGGATACCTCTCTCTTGTCCACTTCCTTGTCCATTTGTCTGCCTGCATCTCGCGTACCTTTCTCTGCCTTGCTGTCCGGTACCCTCTCTGTTCCTTCCTCCCCTACCCGGCACTTACGGAGGTTAGGGACCGTCGCCCAGTTGCGCCCCGTCACCTAGGGCGGGTGGTGCAAGTAGGCAGGGACAGGGTTAAGGGTGGCAGTCTAGGGGGTGCAGTTATCAATAGACGATTCACACTAATCAGAATTTGGAGACTTATTTGAGATGTTTTGTCTCAGAGAACCAGGAGGAGTGGTCTTCATTTTTGTCTTTAGTCGAGTTTGCCATAAATAACCGTAGGCAGGAGTCCACTGATAAGTCAGCGTTTTTTGGGGCATATGGGTTCCACCCACAATTTGGTATTTTTTTTGGTGCAGAGACTTCTGGTATACCTGAAGAGGAATGATTTTCCTCTTCTTTGTCATCTATTTGGCTGAAAATTCAAAATAATATGAAAAAAATGGGCAAAAAGTATAAACGTATGGTTGACAAGAGACCTATGAGTGGGTGATTCTGTATGGCTGTCCACAAAAAACATTAAATTGAAAGTACCTTCTTGGAAGTTGGGTTCAAGGTTTATTGGTCCATATAAGATCATTGCCATTATTAACTCGGTAGCCTTTAGTCTTGAACTTCCTCAGGCTTTGAAGACTCATGATGTGTTCCATAAGTCGTTGTTAAAGAGATACAGTATGTTGTACCAGTTGAACCGTCCTCCTTGCCTCCTGCTCCTGTCATGGTGGACAGTAATCTAGAATTTCAGATCGCCAGGATAGTGGACTCCCGATAGTGACACTGAACTTCTACAGTCTCGTAATGTATTAAGTTCTGTTTCTTTTATCCTATTTATTTTCAAACTATTCTTTTGTTGCATTGTATTTGTATGTCATTGTCTTAATAACTGCATTTTTGTATGCACTGACCTGTCGATATTAAAGTGAAATTTTAATAAAGAGCCTTCTTGTGTTCTAAATGGCTCCACAACCTTAGAAAAAGTGTTACATATATTTGTGTGTTAGCCCTGAGAATACTAGAGAGTAGTGTTGAGTGAATCAAGCTTTGGATCATTGTAAAAATCATAAAATTAGAAATCTGATGTCGGGTTTGGTACCGGCTGGTACCTCGGTACCAAACCCGATTTTGGATTCCTAATTTTAAATATTTTTAAAGATGCAGAAATGAATACCGAATTAATTCACCGAAGTCTCACATGACTTCAGGTGAAACAAAGTTTGCCTACACGTAAGCTATACATTTTAATGCTGTACGGAGACAGGTGTCTGACAGCATTAAAACAAAGTGTTTGAACGAATCGACTTCGGATCTCTGCCTACTAGAGAGCATAGTGGGTTTGAATGGGTAATTGTGAGTTACCTTGTTCAAGGCGTCTTGTCCACCATATACAAGTCCCTTAGATGTGGATGTCAGATAGCTAAAAGGGGAAGATTTAGTGTAAGCTTGTTGCTGAAAGCGGAGTGGAAAGCCGACGCTAAAATCTGGATGACCCTTTAAGCTCCCATAGAGGCAAATGACACCACTCCGCCTCAACCTTATGTGACTAAAATAAATAACAACACTGACAACTTTTATTGGAATAGAAATGGCCGCAGTGCTTTATTAAGGGTAACCATAATTAAAACCAATAAATAATTTAAATTAATTAATAATTAAAACCATAACAATTAAAACCATCCATATATAGACCAAGATCCACTCAGCATCAGCTGAGCGATACAGCCCCTCTAATAAAGCACAGCGACAAAATAACTTAAAATTAAGGGACGCCGACTGCCCTGAAGTAGCGCCGAACCTGCAAATATAAAGGGGACAAAATTCCCGCCGTGCGGGCAAGGACAAATCACAGAGCCGGAAATCTCCCCCAGCAACAGGCGGTAACCAATCAGGAGCGCAGCTTTAGTTGCCATCCAAGTTCCTCTGTGTAAACAAGTACCAGCTCCAACCAGATTCTGCTTCTTCAACACCTTGACTGAGGTAATTTTACCTGAAAAATAAAGGCGGGAAAACAAGGGGAAAAGAGAGAAAAAAGGGGGGGGGGGATAGAAAGAGCAAGAGCTACCTAATATAAAAACAATAAAAAAGGGGCTCATTGCCCCCATGTATCCCCCAAGCGAATCGCTCTGGTGGGCCCGTACATTCTGAGTCTATGTCGTGACCCGGACATGAATAAAGCATGAGAGCTGTACATGGGTGACGGAAGGAGAGAGGGACTGATGTGGAGAGAGCGAAATGGAGGGGTAACAGGGCGATGAGTGTGGAGGAAAGGAGCCCGTAGTAGGATGGACATGGATACAGTGAACAGTAAGTGATGTGTATCTTGCATATCCATCGCCGTCTATTTAGGCCACTTTCACACTGGCGTTTTGGCTTTCAGTTTCTGAGATCCGTTCACAGACATCCCAACCTGCAAAAACTCATTTCAGGGAGGTGCACTTCTCATTTCAGGGAGGTTTTCTTTTTTTTTTTTTTTCACGAAACTTTTTATTACATTTTCCAAACATATGAAGTATCTGCACACTTTGCTCTATGGTGTGGAGGACTGGGCTCATTACCCTGCCCCAAATGATCATATTTATGTATATGATTAAAGCATCCAGGGGGGGTGAATTTAACACTGGGGTAACTAATATAATTAAAATGGAGGGTTAAATGTGTAAATGTATTTTCAAAAAAATGCATCTCTCTCAATAGTTCTATAGCTACTGAATGAGACAGAAGAAGATGCCTTTAACATATAGATCTCCTTGAGAAGCCAATTTGACACTAAAGGGTTAATTCAACCTGTAATCTAAACTCTGTCCTGTCACTTCTCTTATCTCTCTGCTATCTGACTGAGATAAACCTTTCCAGGAGATATTGTCTCACATGCGGGTGTCAGGGAGCCGCTATCTAATAGCGGGAGACTCCCTGAACCTCCGGGAGACTTGAGATCCCTGCGTTCAGGGATCTCACAAGCGGTCCAAAACGGATCAGTTTTGCCCTAATGCATTCTGAATGGATAACGATCCGCTCAGAATGCATCAGTTCAGTCTCCATTCCGCTTTGGAGACGGACACCAAAACGCTGCTTGTCTGATGAAACTGAGCCAAACGGATCCGTCCTGGTACACAATGTAAGTCAATGAGGACGGATCCGCACCAAACGCAAGTGTGAAAGTAGCCTTAACCGCAAGACACTTAGGGACAATGCCACTTTGCGTAAGAAACCCCTTTCTGGTTGTGAGGCTATACCTGTGTGCTCACTAGGGTGACCACATTTCCAAACTGCCATTCAGGGACACCCGCCCCGGCCCCCCCGCACCCATGTCCACTCCCCAAAAAATATGATTTTTGATACTTTTTAAAAAAAATTAAGTCACTTAGTGATCAGTTGATGCTACTGTGCCCCATCAGATGCTGCCAGTGTGCCAATCAGTTGATGCTACTGTGCCCCATCAGATGCTGCCAGTGTGCCGATCAATTGATGCTACTGTGCCCCATCAGATGCTGCCAGTGTGCCGATCAATTGATGCTACTGTGCCCCATCAGATGCTGCCAGTGTGCCGATCAATTGATGCTACTGTGCCCCATCAGATGCTGC
This sequence comes from Bufo bufo, assembly GCF_905171765.1. Taxonomy (NCBI): domain Eukaryota; kingdom Metazoa; phylum Chordata; class Amphibia; order Anura; family Bufonidae; genus Bufo; species Bufo bufo. The sequence continues at coordinate 330,954,477 of NC_053390.1, forward strand.
CAGTGTGCCCATGATTTGTCGCAAACTGTGCCTAATCAGATGCTGCCAGTGTGCCTATCAATTGCCGCTACTGTGCCCATCAGATCAGATGCTGCTAGTGTGTCAATTAATTGTCACTACTGTGCCCCATCAAATGCTGCCAGTGTGCTAATGAATTGTCGCTACTGTGCCCCCATCAGATGCTGCCAGTGTGCCCATGAATTGTCGCTACTGTGCCCCATCAAATGCCAGTGTGCCCATAAATTGTTGCTAGGCACAGTAGCAACAATTCATGGGCACACTGGCATTTGATGGGGCACAGTAGTGACAATTTACGTGCACACTGGCATTTGATGGGGCACAGTAGCGACAATTCATGGGAACACTGGCAGCATCTGATGGGGGCACAGTAGCGACAATTCATTAGCACACTGGCAGCATCTGATGGGGGGCACAGTAGCGACAATTCATGGGCACACTGGCATTTGATGGGGCACAGTAGTGACAATTTACGTGCACACTGGCATTTGATGGGGCACAGTAGCGACAATTCATGGGAACACTGGCAGCATCTGATGGGGGCACAGTAGCGACAATTCATTAGCACACTGGCAGCATTTGATGGGGCACAGTAGTGACAATTAATTTACACACTGGCAGCATCTGATCTGATGGGCACAGTAGCGGCAATTGATAGGCACACTGGCAGCATCTGATGAGGCACAGTTTGCGACAATTCATGGGCACACTGGCAGCATCTGATGGGGGCACAGTAGCGACAATTCATGGGCACACTGGCATTTGATGGGGCACAGTCCATCAAATGCCAGTGTGCCCATGAATTGTCGCTACTGTGCCCCCATCAGATGCTGCCAGTGTGCCCATGAATTGTCGCTATTGTGCCCCATCAAATGCCAGTGTGCCCATAAATTGTCGCTACTGTGCGCCATCAAATGCCAGTGTGCCCAATACAGCCCGCATCCTGCTGGGGGTTGTAGTTCCACAACAGCTGGAGTCCATGTATCATTGCTGGCACTGCACATGGAGTCTATAGATAGAAGTTTCTCTCCGGTAGTATTAGGACACTGGAGCAGCACTGTCTTCTCGGTGGGCTCAGTATCAGAACACAAGGTCCTTACCTCGGGGCCGCAGCGTCTTTCTGCCGTGCAGTGTGGATGACAGAGTCGGGTGACAGAACCGGGCTGCTTGTAACGTCAGTGTGGAGAGTGGCGGCACTGCGCATGCGCATTCCATTCAAACTCCAGAGGCGGCGAATAGTAAAAGTTCTTTTCGAAAGTAATCACCCGGGGCCGCCAGTGAGAGCAGCCCGGCCTGGTAACCGCTGCCTGACGATGGGCCGGGAGCAGACAGCCTGTAAACGCCTCATGTAGTCTGTGGACTGCTGAAATACCTCTCCGGCCTGGGTGAGGAGGGAACGGCTCACATGGCAATTCCCCCGTTATACTGCAACTCCCTATCTGCACAGCTACCTGCATCTGTAGGGGCTGCACTGGGAGGTGGGGGTGGAGTCGGAGCCGCAGAGAGAGCGGGACATGGTGACGTCACTGGTTGCTACACGCCAAGCGGGGCAGCCGTAGCAACCAGTGATTTAGGATGAATTAATTACAACAGCACTGCGGCAGCAGCGGCAGTGAATGTTGCAGACTGGCAGGCAGTTGATTCCGGGACTCTCTATTGTCCCGGTTTGAAGGCTCCCGGGACACGGGACAAAAACGTAAATTACGGGACGATCCCGGGCAAACCGGGACACGTGGTCACCCTAGCACTGCTCACGTCACCAGGTCAGTACAGTACAATAGACCTGGGATCAGATAGGAACTGACTGTATAATTAATCAGGGGACCCAGCGGTTGGTCCTGGAGATGCGTCCGACTCATGGGCCATGTTTACCGGACTGAGTGTGGTCGTATGATTGAATCAGGCCTAATGCAAATGCGATCGCAGTAACAAGCAAACAGTGAAACATATTTAGAAGTGATTGTTTTGTGTCATTTAACATTATCTGAACACAACTCAATAAATAGGCAATCACAGCTTGGTAATGAAGAGATATCTTCTCCTCTACTAGGACCCTAAGGATAAACTGTGAAGACATTTAGTGCGGAAGATTTTATCCAAAAGAAAAATCTGCACTTGGCATTTTTTTTTTCTAACCGCCAAAATGGCCGCGACATCACTGAGCGGCGACACATCCGGCAGCGCGACAGCGAACCCTAGTGTTCCTGGAACTGCTGCGTTCTGTTCTAGCAGTTTCTAAGGCACGGCCTACGTCATCAAAGCGCGACATCGAGCATTCCGCTCTTTTACTGGGAATACATAGCAGTGTAACGCGGATGCGTTGTCAGGGCTGCTGCAGTTCCCGGCTCCCCTCACGTTATACCGGTGACAGGGTCCGCTGAGAGGCTGGACCGCGGGGAAGAACGGCCGGCTGCTGACTACTTCCCAGAGTCCCCGGCGGTGACGTCACCGTGACGCTGTGGTATGAGGAAGCTCTCTTAGTGCGGCCCTAGTTGCGCCAGCACCGCCCGAGAGCCGGCCAGGATCCTCACACATGTCCAGCTGCTGAGCCGGAGCGCCACATTCCCGTCTCACCCAGAACGCACAGCTCCCCGCTCCTGACACCCCCGCCGCCCTGCAGTCCTATTGACGTCATGTCGGACCCCCCAACTTCTTCCAGTACCCCCTCCTCCAGTTCCTCCGACTCCCCCGGGATTATTAAAGTGACAGTGAAGACTCCTAAGGAGAAGGAAGAGTTTGCTGTCCCCGAGACCAGCAGTGTCCGAGAGGTGAGCGAATGGGGGTCACAGGAGGATCATGGGATCCGCTCAGGTCTCTGGTACCAGCATCTGATTGGCTGATCCCTTAGTGGTGTAGTCCCCTGTCATATGGTGTTGGTGGGGAGCAGTTGGCATATGTATGGGGCAGTCAGATCAGCTGGGCACCATTGCAGTGGTGGCTGGTAACGCGCATGGCTCAGCTGCATTTGTGCCCTTTGAGCTTTCACCTCATTTATGTAATTGCGGAGTGCCTCAAAGACTAATCTGCTGACGACTAAAGGGGCCTGCCCAGGCTGGCAGCCACGGTAAGATATGCCCGTCATGGGGATGTCAACAGCTGGACCGTAGACAGAAAGTGGGTAAATGTATAGAAATGTCATAGTTCACTCTCACGTCTTATTGTATGAGCGGAGTCCTGGAATAAGACCCTTCAGATATGCTTGTATTAGTTCTGCCCGGTCGGCACTGGTGCTAGATGGTCACCCTCCCATATATATAGGGGCGCCCATGTAAAGCACTCTGTGTTAAAGGGGTTAACTCATCGTAGCCTCTTATCACTTAATCTGTGTCAGTCCCATAGACTGGGGATCAGCAGCCTTCGGCACTCCAGCTGTTCTGAAACTACAATTCCCAGAATCCACCTTTCACTTCTGTGGGAGTTACAAGAACAGCAACAAGTGTGCATGCTGGCAGTTGTAGTTTGACATCAGCTGGAGTGCCGAAGGTTGCTGATCCCAGCCAAAGACAGTGAATGGAGTAGTGGATATGTAGAGAGAATCTCTAAATCGCACATCCTCATACCTATGCTTCTGATATACAACTGTGAATGGAGTAGTGTTGAGCATGCCTGACCACTGCTTCATTCAAATGGTGGACATGAGACCAGAGGCCATCCTAGTCAGAGTTACAGCTCTCAGGTGAGCGCCTCTTTTTGTCCACTTTAAAGGAGTTTTCTGAGATTTTTCTACTGATGACCAACCTCAGGATAGGTCACCCCTATCTGATCCCCAGCCGATCAGCTGTTGGAGAAGGCAGTGGTGCTTCCCACCGCCTTCTCAGCTTTCACTAGGCCAGTGACATTGCAATCATCAATCCTATGGCCTAGGAGCAGCAAGTGAATGGGGCTGAGCTGCGATACCAAGCACAGCCGCTATACAATGTACGGTGCAGTGCTTGGTGATCACGGAGAAAGCCATGGCGCTCAACGGAGTGCTGGTGCCTCCTCAAGCAGCTGATCGCTGGGGGTCCCGGGTGTCGGACTCCCACCAATCAGATAGGGGTTTTCTTGGAATAGATTGATGTCCTATCCTCAGGGTCTGACTCCTGACACCCCGCCGATCAGCTGCTTCTTCCCAGGCCAGGCAGGTTATGTTCATCTTTCACATGGCCTATTCAAGGGAATAGACCTGGGTTGCAATATCAAGCACAGCCGCTATATAATGAACGCCGCTGTGCTGCAAGTGCCACAACCTCTGATCGTCGGGGATACCAAGAGGCGGAACCCCACCCATCAGATATTGATGACCTGTGACTGACGTTATGTCTTCAGTATTGTACTCCTGGAAAAGCTCTTTAAGGGGTTGTCCGGCTTCAGGCAAGTGTAGCACATACCGTTGGGTGTCACTCCGCACAATTACGGTGTGTGATATGGACCATGTGACTGATTACATAGCTGTCCATGCACAGGCGGGCATGGTTACCCAGCATCTGATGACACCAGATGGTAAAGAAGTGGGGACGTCCATTGTTGAGAACATTTCTTTTATATTGCCTCATACTGATGTCTGATGCTTTCTATCGTCATTCTTCTAAGACCCCCGAACAGAATACAGTCAGAGATCCTCATTGTAAGGGTACTATCAGTAATCCCTGAATTATGGCCGTATTCTGGCCGCTTTCTTCATGGCCTGACCAACAGATATGCCATATGTGATGCCACTGATCGACAACGGCCCCGTTCACATCACTATCTTGTTGCATGCAGGACGTTTTCTCCTGTCAAAAATAACTGATCTCCAACGGAACTGACAAAAACGGATGTGGAAAATAAAGGATCCATCTTATAGCTGTTCTACTGATGGATCAGAAGAACGGAAAACACAACGGTGATGTGAAGGAAGCCTAAGCTCCATCCAGCGGGGCCTATCATGTCTGGCTACACTTTAACATTGGATTCTACATCAAGAATGACGTCACTTCTTCATGCGGATTTCAAATCCATGCAAAAAAAAAATCTGCAGCCGTGTGAGCGGCAGAGTAGATTCCCGTTGCAGGCAAGGGAATGCAGTTTTCACAGGGGTTTTGGTGAAATCCAACATGCCCGATCCTCCTTTCCCCAGATATCTGCCATCTGGGGCAGCAGAGATTCTGCTGAAATTGGCAGTTACACTGACTTGCACGTACATGATGGTGAACGGACCATTCGTTGCCACTCATTGCTCGCCCGTGTGAGCTGCATTATGTGCTACAGTTTAACCCTCTGTATGAGGATGAGCAATCAATTTTATCTGCAACATAAATGATCGGCTCACCCCACAAATGACCGTTTGTCCGGGAATCTGTGGCATATTTACAAGGGTCAATTATTGGGAATGAGCATCATTAGAAACCTTCATTCCTGATAATTGTCCCAATCTTTCACTCAGGATTTGGTGCCTTTTTATTTCTCCCCTGTAGCATGTGGTACCTGATAAGACTCCTGCTCTCGTATGGGAAGGTGACAGGTTACAAGATTAACGTAGACAAAAGCAAATTGTTGCTCTTGGGACAGAGGACCTATCAGGAAAGTCAACTGCAATCTAGGGTTGAAATCCGGAAATATTACCTAACTTATCTGGCTATCAAAATAGGACGCTGAACTATCTCACTCTTTTCCTAAAGATAGAGAGAGAATTGGAAAAATGGCAGGATATGCCCTTGTCCTTGTGCGGTAGAGCACACCTAATAAAAATGGTAAGCTTCCCGAAATTGCTTTACCCGCTACAAACTATTCCTTTACTATTAAAACACACCGATACTACGTGGATGCAGAGGGCGTTTAACCGCTTCTTGTGGAAAGCTAGAAGACCCTGCATCGCATATGCGAAACTGACGATGCTGAAAGGGGAAGGGGGGGATACAACTGCCAAACATTCGCCATTATAACCTAGCGGCCCTATTTCGTCATGTAAGGGATTGGATGTGGGGGGGCGAGACCTTATTCAGGAATTAGCGGGCTTGTGGAATCTAGAGGCTTTGCTGCATACAAAATTAAGAGATATTCCCATACCAATCAGACGATCCATTCTACTAAAAGACACCATAATGGCGTGGAAGTCGGTTAGGAAGATATATCGACTCCCTTACTATATATCACCCATCACGCCGTTATGGACGCTACCTGCATTCCCGCAAGGTAGAGAAAATAAATTGTTTCAGGGATGGAAGAATAAAGGCATTACTAGGCTTAGGGATTTGCTGGGAACCAATGGCCAACAGTTGATGTCATGGGAACAGCTGAAAGGAAAATATGAGCTAACTGACGCACACTATCTCCCTTTCCAGCAGATTAGGAGCTACTGCAAAGCCCAGGCAGGCTCTTTGGGTGACCCGGAAAAGCTTGCTATACTGGGCAAGGATGGCACGCACATGTCCCTCTCAGAAATGTACCAAAAGTTACATAGCATACAGACGATAGGCTTGGTAAAAGGAGCTTTTACGCCCTGGGAAAGGGAACTGAGTGATCAAAACATAGCCAAAAAAATGAGGGAAGGCCTTGAATTAGTAAGACGAGCAGTTTATAGCGAGCAATGGAGGGAGACACAACTAAGGATTATCCATAGGGCGACGTATGCTTTTAATTTGTCATACCGAGATGCCCCGGCCCATTACCTACAGCAATGCCCCAAGTGCGACCTCTCGAAAGCTGGACTTCTTCATGCTTTGTGGGAGTGCCCAAAGGTACAACCGCTATGGCAACAGTCGGTGGAGGCAATAAAGGAGATTTGGGGAGAGGTAGTTGGGCTAACACCACAGCAGTGTATTTTTCACTACATACCTAAAAATCAAGAAGAGGAATTAGGGACAATAGTGGCAAAAAGGGGAGTACACATATTGATGTCAGTGAAAAAATCCCTTTTACGACACTGGCTGCAAGCAGAAGTACCATCTTGGGAGGAGGTAGTAGGGACTATGAGGAATGTGCTATATCTGGAAAGATTGGAGGTAGAGCAGGACAAGGAAGGATTGATTGAAAAATACATCAAGAAATGGAGGGAATTCATCGAAAAGCAATTGTCTAGTTGCGAAATCCAGGAACTTATGGCCCCCTTCAAGTTGACTAAGTGGTACCTAGAGGCGCAATTGGCGAACAGATTGGGGAAGTTGGCAGCATAGGAGGGATCTAAGCTTAAAGGGAACCTGTCACCTCTACTATGCTACCCTCACTGAGCATTTCTAAATGTTCATTGTGTTACCCTAAACAAATAAATTACACTTTTAATTTCATTTGCAGACAAATTCAATAAGTATTATGCATTTTTGTACTTCCTGCCTTTTATGCAAATTAACATAAGAGTCATATCTTACTTGTGTGACCAGAGAAGAGTTATATTTTCAAGCTCTGACTCATCTCAGGTTAATTTCCATATGTATCAAATCGGGTTTTTTTATACAATAAAAGCACACAGAGCTATGGGGACTGGGTATTGCGGATGTGCTAGCGGTGATCTAGCAACCCACGTCCTCAGCTCTATACCCAAAATCCCGGTGACAGGTTCCCTTTTAAGAAAGGATATAACCTGTACTAATAAGGAGAAGAGATGACCATAATTTCAGACGAGTGTTCACGGGGTTGGGTGCAGTTGGGAAAGAAGGGTTCGGGGGGGAAGGGCGGGCTCCATTCAGTTATCCCTGGCTCCATTCAGTTATCTTCTGCTTCCAGCCAGGGTATAGATGGGGTCATGTGCACTGCTGCAGCCAATGACTGGCCTCAGTGCTGATGTGTTGTTGGGTCCCGTGCTACTTGGGGACATGTCACCACTGGGGCCCAGTCATTGGCTGCAGTGGTGCACGTGACCCCAGCTGAAAGTGAACAAGCCATGGACTGGAAGATCAGCAGCAGGCGATTACGATTCTTCCATCAGATACCTCACGCTACGGGGACTGATTAAAGGGACCAAATACTGGAAAACCCCTGTAATGTGTATATGCAGCTTAACCACCTCCGGACCGCCTAACGCAGGATTGCGTTCCGGAGGTGGCAGCGCTGCGCAGAGTCACGCATATACGCGTCATCTCGCGAGACGCGAGATTTCGCTCAAAGCCGGCCCGCGCATGCGCATCGCGGGCCGGCAAAATTAAAAGAAGTATTTCGTCACCAGCCTGCCAGCAACGATCATTGGCTGGCAGGCTGGCGATTTTCAAAAAATCCAATCCAAAGTCATATAACAGATCATATTAGTAAATATGATCTGTTATATGGCTTCTCTGCTCCTGTGCTGGTCCTTTTCGTCGGTTGGATCCAGCACAGGAGCAGACTGAACTGTGAGTAGCACCAACACTACACCTTAGCCCCAGATCACCCACCTGCACCCCAATTAACCCTTTGATCACCCCTTTTGATCGCCCCTGTCAATCACTAGTGAAAGGAAAAAAAGTGATCAGTGTAAACTGTCACTTTTTTTTTTTCACTGGTATTGGCTGTTAGGTTTTAGGGATAGTTTAGGCCCCTTGGTTAGGTAGTTAGCGTCAGTTAGCGCCCACCCCACCGCACCGCAGTCACTTTTATTCGCTGTTTAGCGTATCGCTAATCAGCATTTGTACTTTTATAGTATCTGTAAGTGATCAAAACTGATCACGGTCAGATCTATAATAGTATTAGTGTCACTTTAGTTTGCCCTCCACCCAAAACGCAGTGTTTGCCCGATCAGGCCTGATCGGTCGCCCACACGTGCGTTCACCCACGCCCGCCCCACCGCAGTGACAAAAAATTATTATTTTTTGATCACTGCACATTCATTTTACACGCACTGCGGCGATAAAAAAATCAGTTTTGATATTTTTTATCAACCGCAGCAGCCTCCGGTACTTCGCTAGCCTCCCCTTTGTAAGACAGGTTTGCTTTTTTTCTTGGGTAGTCTCAGGGAATACCCCTAAATTTAGTAGTCCAAAATGTCAAACAGGGGGTATTCTTCTGAAGAGGCCTACAGGATTCTGACCCAGTCGGATGAGGAGTGGGAACCCTCATCTGACGAATCTAGCGGGTCAGAATATGAACCTGTGCAAAGCAGTGGCTCTCTGACCCAAAGTTCGGACGAGGAGGTGGAGGTCCCTGGCAGCACCAGGCGTACCCGGCCCCATGTCGCTAGACCACAGGTTACGCAGGATCTGCTTCAAGAGCAGCAGAGTGGGGCTGTCGCTGCCGGATCACGTGGTGAGGCATACACCAGCAGCGCAGCCCTTCCTGGACCTAGTACCAGCACTGCCGTACAACATGGTGAAGTAGCGAGCACCAGAAGGGCAGTTGAAGCTGGTACGGTGGCACGTGCAATAGTTACCCCGTCGCAGCCACCGCAAAGACAGGCCCGTAGAGCCCCTAGAGTCCCTGAGGTGCTGGCAAATCCTGATTGGCAGTCACCAACTTCAGCCGCACCAGTAGTTCCCCCTTTCACCGCCCAGTCTGGAGTTCGGGTTGAGACGGCTCAAATCGGTTCGGCCCTGGGATTTTTTGAGCTGTTCTTGACTGCGGAGCTCTTGGACTTAGTCGTGGCAGAGACCAACCAGTATGCCACACAATTTATAACCGCTAACCCGGGAAGCTATTATGCCCAGCCTTTCCGGTGGAAACCAGTCCAAGTTTCCGAACTTAAAATTTTTTTGGGCCTTCTCCTCAACATGGGCCTGACAAAAAAGCATGAATTGCGGTCATATTGGTCAACGCACCCAATTCATCACATGCCCATGTTCTCTGCTGCTATGTCCAGGACACGATTTGAGACCATCCTACGTTTTCTGCATTTTAGCGACAATACCACCTCCCGTCCCAGAGGCCACCCTGCTTTTGACCGGCTCCACAAAATTCGGCCCCTCATAGACCATTTCAACCTGAAATTTGCAGATTTGTATACCCCTGAGCAAAACATCTGCGTAGACGAGTCCCTAATACATTTTACCGGGCGCCTTGGCTTCAAACAATACATCCCAAGCAAGCGTGCCCGGTATGGGGTCAAATTGTATAAGCTCTGTGAAAGGGCCACAGGCTATACCCACAAATTTCGGATCTATGAGGGAAAATATCAGACCCTGGAGCCGGTCGGTTGCCCTGACTACCTGGGGAGCAGTGGGAAGACAGTCTGGGACTTGGTGTCACCCTTATTCGGCAAGGGGTACCATCTTTATGTGGACAATTTCTACACAAGTGTGGCCCTCTTTAGGCATTTGTTTATAGAACGGATTTGCGCCTGTGGCACCGCGCGAACTAGTCGCGTGGGCTTCCCCCAACGGCTTGTAACCACCCGTCTTGCAAGGGGGCAGAGGGCTGCCTTGTGTAACGAAGAACTGCTCGCGGTGAAATGGAGAGACAAGCGTGACGTTTACATGCTCTCCTCCATTCACGCAGACACGACAATCCAAATTGAGCGAGCAACCCGTGTCATTGAAAAGCCCCTCTGTGTCCACGACTATAATGCGCTCATGGGAGGGGTGGACTTCAATGACCAGATGTTGTCTCCGTATTTAGTTTCCCGCAGAACCAGACGCTGGTATAAGAAGGTGTCTGTATATTTAATTCAATTGGCGCTCTACAATAGTTTTGTTCTCTACAGTAAGGCTGGGAGAACAGGATCCTTCCTCAAATTCCAGGAAGAGATCATCGAGAACCTCCTTTACCCAGGAGGTTCCGTGGCCCCATCCACCAGTGTAGTTAGCCGTCTACACGAGCGACATTTCCCCAGTGTCGTTCCTGGTACCTCAACCCAACCGTCACCCCGAAAAAGATGTCGTGTCTGTAGCAGGAGTGGAATAAGGCGTGACACCCGCTATTTCTGTCCTGACTGTGCTGACCACCCTGCCCTATGCTATGGAGAGTGTTTCCGGAAGTACCACACACAGGTACACCTAGCATAGGGATCACATCTCACCAGGACAGGCACACAGGGCTATTAGGGCCCATTCACTCACAGCTGCTGCAAACCTCTCCTTTCACCTGGGATAAAGTGCATAACGTACTTCGCCACATCTTTGGGCGATTTGCGCTTTGCACATTGTCCCATGGGGAAGGAGAGGTTTGTTCTATAAAAGGTAAAAAAAACTAAACAAAAAAAAAAAAATACCGGTAAGTAAAAAAGTTAAATGTTCAGTTAAAAAAGTTTAAAAAAAGTTTCTATGTTCTGTTCAACAGTTAATAAAGTTATTGCTTTGCGGCCTGGTTTTTTCTTTTTTGTTTTGTTTTTTTTACCTTCCAGGTGGACCAACCGATCGACTAGCTGCAGCACTGATGTGCATTCGGACAGAAGCATTGTGCTGCTGTCAGATTACACGCAAGTCGGTGTATGCGGCGCTGCAAGACGAGATTTCTCCTCTGCAGTAAAATATACGTTTGCCGAGGCATATGAGCTGAGGAGGTGGCGGTGTTCATATACTTTGGCAAACACTTTGTATATATATAAAAAAAAATCCCGGCAATGATTTATTCATCCACATCGATTGATGTGAATGGAGAAATCTGGTTTGCCAGGGCATACGAGCTGAAGTGGGTATGGATGTTGGGCGGAGCTCCTATGTCCTGGCAGACGCCTTTCCCCTCCTTTTTCTTTTTTTGGCAGAGATTTTTTCATCCACATTGATCGATGCGAATGAAGAAATCTGTGCCGTTCATTTTTTTCTTTCAGCCCAGAGGCTGAACGGAAAAAAAAAATCTCATTACCCGTATGCTCAATATAAGGAGAATAGCAGAAACTCCTAATGCTGGGCATACATGTAATGATTGCGGAGACCCTCAAATGCCAGGGCAGTACAAACACCCCACAAATAACACCATTTTGGAAAGAAGACACCCCAAGGTATTCGCTGAGGGGCATATTGAGTCCATGAAAGATTGAAATTTTTGTCCCAAGTTAGCGGAAAGGGAGACTTTGTGAGAACAAAATCAAAAAAATCTATTTCCGCTAACTTGTGCCAAAATTTTTTTTTTCAATGAACTCGCCATGCCCCTCATTGAATACCTTGGGGTGTCTTCTTTCCAAAATGGGGTCACATGTGGGGTATTTATACTGCCCTGGCATTTTAGGGGCCCCAAAGCGTGAGAAGAAGTCTGGTATCCAAATGTCTAAAAATACCCTCCTAAAAGGAATTTGGGCACCTTTGCCCACCTAGGCTGCAAAAAAGTGTCACACATGTGGTATCTCCGTATTCAGCAGAAGTTGGGGAATATGTTTTGGGGTGTCATTTTACATATACCCATGCTGGGTGAGATAAATATCTTGGTCAAATGCCAACTTTGTATAAAAAAAATGGGAAAAGTTGTCTTTTGCCAAGATATTTCTCTCACCCAGCATGGGTATATGTAAAATGACACCCCAAAACACATTCCCCACCTTCTCCTGAGTACGGAGATACCAGATGTGTGACACTTTTTTGCAGCCTAGGTGGGCAAAGGGGCCCATATTCCAAAGAGCACCTTTCGGATTTGACAGGTCATTTTTTTCAGAATTTGATTTCAAACTCCTTACCACACATTTGGGCCCCTAGAATGCCAGGGCAGTATAACTACCCCACAAGTGACCCCATTTTGGAAAGAAGACACCCCAAGGTATTCCGTGAGGGGCATGGCAAGTTCCTAGAATTTTTTATTTTTTGTCACAAGTTAGTGGAATATGAGACTTTGTATGAAAAAAATAAAAAATAAATAAATCATCATTTTCCACTAACTTGTGACAAAAAATAAAAAATTCTAGGAACTCGCCATGCCCCTCACGGAATACCTTGGGGTGTCTTCTTTCCAAAATGGGGTCACTTGTGGGGTAGTTATACTGCCCTGGCATTCTAGGGGCCCAAATGTGTGGTAAGGAGTTTGAAATCAAATTCTGAAAAAAATGACCTGTCAAATCCGAAAGGTGCTCTTTGGAATATGGGCCCCTTTGCCCACCTAGGCTGCAAAAAAGTGTCACACATCTGGTATCTCCGTACTCAGGAGAAGGTGGGGAATGTGTTTTGGGGTGTCATTTTATATATACCCATGCTGGGTGAGAGAAATATCTTGGTCAAATGCCAACTTTGTATAAAAAAATGGGAAAAGTTGTCTTTTGCCAAGATATTTCTCTCACCCAGCATGGGTATATGTAAAATGACACCCCAAAACACATTCCCCACCTTCTCCTGAGTACGGAGATACCAGATGTGTGACACTTTTTTGCAGCCTAGGTGGGCAAAGGGGCCCATATTCCAAAGAGCACCTTTCGGATTTCATAGGTCATTTTTTTCAGAATTTGATTTCAAACTCCTTACCACACATTTGGGCCCCTAGAATGCCAGGGCAGTATAACTACCCCACAAGTGACCCCATTTTGGAAAGAAGAGACCCCAAGGTATTTCGTGATGGGCATAGTGAGTTCATAGAAGTTTTTTTATTTTTTGTCACAAGTTAGTGGAATATGAGACTTTGTAAGAAAAAAAAAAAAAAAAAAAAAATCATCATTTTCCGCTAACTTGTGACAAAAAATAAAAAGTTCGATGAACTCACTATGCCCATCAGCGAATACCTTAGGGTGTGTACTTTCCGAAATGGGGTCATTTGTGGGGTGTTTGTACTGTCTGGCCATTGTAGAACCTCAGGAAACATGACAGGTGCTCAAAGTCAGAGCTGCTTCAAAAAGCGGAAATTCACATTTTTGTACCATAGTTTGTAAACGCTATAACTTTTACCCAAACCATTTTTTTTTTACCCAAACATTTTTTTTTTATCAAAGACATGTAGAACTATAAATTTAGAGCAAAATTTCTATATGGATCTCGTTTTTTTTGCAAAATTTTACAACTGAAAGTGAAAAATGTCATTTTTTTGCAAAAAAAATCGTTAAATTTCGATTAATAACAAAAAAAGTAAAAATGTCAGCAGCAATGAAATACCACCAAATGAAAGCTCTATTAGTGAGAAGAAAAGGAGGTAAAATTCATTTGGGTGGTAAGTTGCATGACCGAGCAATAAACGGTGAAAGTAGTGTAGGTCAGAAGTGTAAAAAGTGGCCTGGTCTTTCAGGGTGTTTAAGCACTGGGGGCTGAAGTGGTTAAAGGGGTTTTCTGGGAGTTTTATAAGTTTTTTTTTTTTTGTAGAACAAGTTGTCCTTTCCAATGGCACCATTTATGGTTGCATACAATGTAGCGGGGGGAAAAATACCAGATGTGGTGGAATTATTAAAAAAAAATAATAATAATTTCAGTACGATTGCAACAATTCCACATATATAGTTTTTCATGTGTTTTAATACTGAATAAAAAACAAAACTTTTTATCGCCATATTTAGACCCCCATAACTTTATTTTTATGTGGACGGAGCTGTGTGGGGGCTAACTTTATTTTGTAGGCCAATCTGTAGTTTTTATTGCTACTGTTTTGGATTGTGCGCCTTTTTGGTCACTTTTTTATGGAAAAAATTTTTTGTGGGAGGTGAAGCAACCAAAAAACGGCAACTAAGCCATTTTGACTTTATTTACACTTTTTAAAAGTTTCCCTGGGGAACTATAACAAGCGGTTAGATTGCTTCTCTCATAAACTCTAATGCATTAGCATTGGAGTCTATTAGAATTATAAAGTAAGGGGGTCAAACTGGTGTAAAGTAGGTCTGCAGGGATTACTCAATTCAATCGAGTAACTCGACACACAAAAATCCTGGATGCAAACCACAGTTCTGGTACTCAGGGCTTCCTCAGAGAGACCAGTGCAATTGTGTAAATGGACGAGTCCCTGATTGCCACTTGGGGAAGCTGTTCCAGGCCTGGTGGCGCAGCTCTTCCATGTTTTCAGCGCTCAGATGCTACCCTTGGTGCAGAAAGATCCCCTTCACCAGCCACCCAGCCCCTTCCTGTAAACGTTTATTGGCAGGCATTAGACATGGCATCATGCCCTGCCTTCTCGGGCAACTGCTGGGCAATTGCACATTGGTGCAAGGAATCTACTGCGCATGGGCACAAGACAAGTGAGCCTAGCCTATATGTCATGGCAATTGCTTTATTAGTCTTTTAGGCTACCTGAACATACAGTGGCAGCGAAGTGAGTAAGATGTGACATCTCATGTACACTTAGCTTTTTTCTTCGGTACAGAAATGTAGAGGGGTTTTCCCCATAGACTTCAATGTGGTTGTTAATGGAATCATAAAATCCGCACCAAAATCCACCTAAAAAGACTTTTTGGATGCGGTTCTTGTGTCCTTGAAGGTGTTGTCCGGGCTTTTACTATTAATGACCTTTCCTCAGGATAGCTCATCAGATTGGCGGGGGTCCGACATCCGACGCCCCCAGGAATCGGCTGTATGAGGAGACTGCGCGTGCAGTGCGCACATTCTGTCTCTCTTCCTGCTCTCAGCTGTATGTCTATGGCACAACAGCAGCAGACAGGCAGAGAGACGGGACGTGTGCACAAACAGCTGATCAGCGGGGGTGCCGATCTGATATTGATGACCTATCCTGGGGATAGGTCATCAATAGTAAGCGAGATGAGCTTGTGATGAGCTATGTCTGTCCAGAAACTGACTTCCTGCCATGAAGCTAAAACCAGTGATCTTTGTATGTAGGAATGTCGTACACCTAGTCCTCAGTAGCGTAATGCACCTTTCTGGAAGTAGTCAGGGCTTGGCTTGGGTTGGTGATTGTTAAAGGGGTTCTGCAGTTTGTTTAAACTGATGATCTATCCTCTGGATAGATCAGCTTCTGATCGGAGCGCTGCTGCCTTCTCAAACAACTGATCGTCGGGGGTCCCTGGTGTCGGACCCCCGCCGGTCAGATGCTGATGATCTATCCAGAGGCTAGATCATCAGTTTACACAAACTGTAGAACCCCTTTAAAGGAAGTAATCCCTAAGGTTAGGAAACCTTGTGGGGCTTCTTTCCTTCTTATTACATTTACTGCAGGAGAGTGATACTGACAGATTGCTTCCATTTTCTCATGACAGAATGATGAAATTTCCTGTAATAATAATTCACATGAGATATATATATTATATATATATATATATTTATATATATATATTATCTCTATCTCTCAATTATTACAAGACATTTGTATGTGTATATATAGTGTGTAATGTAAAATATTATATATATATATATATATATATATATATATATATAACATTACACACTATATATACACACATACAAATGTCTTGTAATAATTGAGAGATAGAGATAATATATATATATATTTATATATATATAATCTCTATCTCTCAATTATTACAAGACATTTGTATGTGTATATATAGTGTGTAATGTAAAATATTATATATATATATATATATATATATATATATATATATATATAATATTTTACATTACACACTATATATACACATACAAATGTCTTGTAATAATTGACACATATGAGAATATAATTATATATATATAGTGAATATCATATTTTGAAATTCATGCTTCGTTTGGTGGTCAAAGCAGAATTGCGTTATGGATTCCGTTACCATAGCGGAAACGGGACTGATCTGTTTTGCAGCCCATAGACTTCTATTATAATGGAATGATGCTTTTAGATGCATTCCGTCATGGTCCATGGTAACGGAATCTATAGCGCAATTCTGCTTTTACCAACAAACGAAGCGTTCACAAATTTCATAACCTGAAATTCGCTCATCTCTAATATATACGCACGCAAAGCGTTAATAAGCCAGTTTCCATCTGATGTGTTCCCTGCCTCATACAGTGGCATACATTGCCTAAATATACACGGTTTACCTTTCTCCCTCTGTACAAGAACATATTGGACCACGCTTTCATATACAGTAAAAAAAATATTCTGGTGCACGGGGCCTTTTGACGTTAATAAAATACCCACCGGAAAGCTTTTTTTGGGCAATGGGATTTGTTATTTTATGACATTCACTCGGTGGCATAAATAACATGATATTTCAATAGTTGGGACATTTTTGGATGCAGCTATACTAATTATGCTTACATTTTTTGGGGGGCGGGGAGTGTTTGGTTTTTAGATATTTTTTTTTTTTTATAGATTATTTTTTTAATATTTTTGTTTAGCAGGACTTTTATGTAATTGCTTGCACCATAGACTGCAGTAGCTATGTATTACAGTGTATGGTGCTTTTACTAGCATCTTATGAGGGAACACCCATTCTTCCCCTGCCTGACTGCACAGATGTCATGGTGGCTTCTGACTATGGCATCTGCGGGGATTGGTGTTATCCTGATGCTGCAGGCGGCTATCACCTGTATAACACAGCTTACACCCACCATGTATGGAGCAGACTCCTGACACACCTGTCACGTACAGTTACATCTATGTGCACAATGTGCTACGCCATTATTATCTATAATGGACATACACACTAAATGTTTTTATTTAACACCTCCAGCACTTGTCCGTGTAATGAACACACTGTTTGTAGATCTGGATGATTTTTAGCCCTTGAATATTGACAGTTGTATTTGTCTCCTATTAGTTCAAGGAGGATATCGCAAAACGGTTTAAATCCAACACAGACCAACTTGTGCTTATATTTGCTGGAAAGATTTTAAAAGACCAGGACACCCTCAGTCAGCATGGCATCCATGACGGGCTCACAGTGCATCTTGTCATAAAGACGCAGAACAGGTATGCACGTTAGATTGGTGGGGGTTCCCACACTGTGATTGCTGGCGATTTATAGTTACATCTTATTTCCTTTATGTAGATCCCAAACTGCAGCTGCCACTTCTCAGCCAAACAGCCCGAGCAGTCCGTCATCCACCTCTACCACATCCAGCAGTACCACTACCACCACGTCTGCCACAAGTACCCCTTTCGGCTTAGGTAAGGTCATTCTGTAATGATATAGGCGTGATCGGTAGAATTCAGAGGTGCCCATACACCTTCAGGTGACAGCCATCTCTCCTGTCTCCGACATACCCATGCATGTTTGGTTCGGCCTAGCATGTGCTAGTTTTCAATGAGGAGAGAGGTGGCAGCTTAATTGCCAGGAGAACAAAAGGATTGGGTTTTACAATTCAAAGCACCCAATCATCTACCCTGATATCAACTATTGGTAGGTGAAAGATCTGCATGCATAATAGTTTCTTATCTGGCCCGACCAAAAATGGCAGGTTTGGCCAACAATACTCTTATGTATGTGGAGGCCACTATATGTTAAAAGGGTTTTCTGAGATTTAAATACTGATGACTAGTGTTGAGCAAACTTGTGTTTTAAGTTCTGCGTCCAAAGTTCGGGTTACCGAAGAATCCCGTTATGGATTCCACTACCACGGACCATAACGGAATTTGGAATCCATAACGGGATTCTTCGATAACCCGAACTTTGGACGCAGAACTTAAAACAAAGGTCATCAGCATCTGGTTGTTGGGATCTGACACCCGGGGCCTCTGCCAATCGGCTTTTTAAGAAGGTATTGGCACTCCTGTGAGCACTGCAGCCTTCTTGCAGCTCATCATGCATAGCACCATACATTGTATAGTGGCTGTGCTAGGTATCACAGCTCAGCCCTCTTCACTTCTATGGGGCTGAGCTGCTCCTAGGCCACATAACCAAAGAACATAGCATCACTGGCCTAAGGAAAGCGTAGAGAAGGTCGCAGGGCTACTGCAAGTGCCACTGCCTTTTCAAACAGCTGATCGGCGGGATCCCGGGTGTTGGACCCCCTCAGATCAGATACTGATGACTTATCCAGAGGATAGGTCATCAGTGTTTAAAACTCGGAACATCCCTTTTAATACTTGGCTTGTATAGGTCTCTAAAACTGGCCATCCACATTAGACCTCTGGTTTTGTTGAGTTCAGACAACCATCTAATGTATGTATGGCCTCTTCATTGAACCCCTGACTGCAGAGGTCAAGGGAGATGAGGATTGTGCATGTTGGATTTCCGCTGCCTGTTCCTTTTGCCAGAAGTGTCTGGCAGTGTCTTTCTTCTCCCCCCCCCCCCCGCCCCCCCTATATGGACACATGTATTCTCGGCTAAACGGGCATATGTATGGTAGGAGCTGGAGAGATGGCTGTCAGCCGATTGCTATCTTGCATATGACCAGCTTTACTTAAGTAAGATTGTTGGTGTCTATCCAGCATTAACATTAGTGGTGGTTTACGCTTAGGCTCCATTCACACGTCCGCAAGTGCTGACCCATTTATTCTCTATGGGGATGGAATGGATGCGGAGAGCACACTATGTGCTCTCTGCATCTGCATTTCTAGAGCGTGGCTCCCGAATAAAATAGAACATGTCCTATTCTTGTCCGCAATTGCGGACAAGAATAGGCAGTTATATGGGGGTGCTGCCAGGTGTATTGCGGATCCGCAATACGCTAAGGACGTGTTAATGGACCCTTAATCTGTAGGTAGATGAAACCATGGCTGCCACACACTGATGTTGACTTTTCCTCTCTTTGTCTTCGTTTTATAGGAGGACTTGGGGGCTTACCTGGGCTCAGCAGCTTAGGCATGGATGCGTCAAACTTCTCCGAGCTGCAGAGCCAAATGCAGAGACAACTTATGTCCAATCCTGAGATGATGGTTCAGATCATGGAAAACCCCTTTGTCCAGAGCATGCTGTCTAACCCTGACTTGATGAGACAATTGATTATGGCCAATCCACAAATGCAGCAATTAATCCAGAGAAATCCTGAGATCAGTCACATGCTTAATAATCCAGATATCATGCGACAAGTATGTTGTTTTATATATTTTTGGGGGGCAACACCATTTTTCTATATTCTATATATTTTCAGTATATAGTCTGTAGTAGTCTATAATGGAACTTAGGGGTCCTGGAAAAAAAATAAAAAATAAAAGTGGCACCATGTTGTAGGCGGGTCCAAGTTGACAGAAGGCAGCAATTCCATATTGCAGCACAAAATACCGCCCCAGCAGAGCCAAATACCTCAGTGCAACACAAACTGCCCTGGCAGCCTTAAAAACCACAGTGCTACAGAAATGAATGCCCCAGCAGCACAACTTACCACCTCAGAAGCTGCCCCTCTGTTAGGGCATCTGGCTCTGGCCAGGTTCTGTCCTCCTACTCCAGATGCCTCAGGATAGCAATACAGTACAGTTGAATTCAGGAATCAGGAGGGCATCTGTGGTTGCCGGCCAGGCACATAACTACTTGATGCCCCAAGCATTAATTTATCTCTAGGAGTGACAGATCATTATCTACCTGACTGGTGGTTGTAAGGAGAGCTGACGCGGCCTCCTGGACATCGGCCAACCAGGATATTTCCCTGTAGAGTCTATGGCCAATCCGCTCCTGACTGGGCCACAGTAACTGCCAATGTGGCTGCAAACCGACTGAATCTGCACACTGTTCTCCTGCCACTCCCATAGTGGTGACTGGCTAGATGTGCCTTTTTGGTTTCAGCTGCCAGTGAGAGGAAGTAGACCACCATAACCCAGCGCTAGATTATGAATGCTGTCCAGCATACTTTGAAGTAGGGTTGTAGCGGGTATCGAATTATCGATACCCAATCAATACTTTTGTACCGATTCGATACCGGGAATTGACATTTACCGATACTAGACTGCGCAGCCTAGTATCAGAGAACATGACATGCGCTGCTCTCAGCACGCTCAAAGTTCTCCTCAGCAGCACAGGGTAGAAGGAGTCTCTCTCTCCCTCCCCCCTGTGCCGCTGCCACCAATGAGAAGAGAGAGGGGCGGAGGAGGGGAGGTACTGTGGCCACTGCGCCACCAATGAAGATAAGTAACTCATTAATACAAATACATGAGGCGGGTGCCGGCGGCAGAATCACATAGCCGTCACCCAACCTCTATGACAGGGAGCTGCGATCCGTGGCAGTTAACCCCTCAGGTGTGACACTTAAGGTTACTTATCTTCATTGGTGAATAGGACAAGGGATGAAAAGATCCCAGGTTATAGCCCCTAAGGGGGCTAATAGTTATTAAATAATAAAAAATATATATACTAAAAATATTAAGTTTAAATCAACCCCTTTCACAATTTTACATATGAAATATATAAGCAATAAAGATATTACATATTGCAACGCCCAAAAAAGTGTGAAGTATTAAAATATAAAAAAAAATCTCCTATGCAGTGAACTAGGGCTGAAACGATTACTCGATTAAATCGAGTAATTCGACACAAAAAAATCCTCGATGCAAATTTTTTGCATCGAAGATTCATTTGTGTCATGTGACCACGGAGCGGGAGTGAAGCGCTTGCTATTACTCCCGCTCCGTGGTCTCCCGCTGCGCTTGGAATACTCTCCTTTCCAGCAGGGGGCCTCCGGACACTTCACAGTACGTCCATGGTCCCGCGCTGCTCTGACGTACAGACGCCATGACCTGACACACTGTGTGACGTCTGGCGTAGAGCAGCGCAGAACGATGGAGTGTCGGCAGCGCCCCTGCTGGAAAGGTAAGTTGGTGAAACCGAGGGGGTGGGGCGCGACTAAGGCCAGGCGCCTGGAGTGCACAGCGTCATAGAAACCAGTGACGCTGTGCAATCCGGGTGTCAGGAGGAGCATGGCAGCAGAGCTGATGGCACAAGGGGGGCAGAGCTGATGGCACAAGGGGGGCAGAGCTGATGGCACAAGGGGGGCAGAGCTGATGGCACAAGGGGGGCAGAGCTGATGGCACTGGGGGGGAACTGATGCACTTGGGCTGATCGCACAGTGGGGAACAAGGGTGTTGGGGACTAATGGCAGGGGGTCTGATGAGTTTTTATAAAGGAAAACAGTCTATTATTTTTTTCTTATTAGATTACTCGATTAATCGTAAAAAATAATCGATCGAATACTCGATTACTAAAATAATCGTTTACTGCAGCCCTACAGTGAACGCTGTAACAGAAAAAAATAATAATAATGAAAACCGTGCGTTTCGCAATTTATTTTTTTTTAATTTTTTTTAGTCACCTTGTCCCCCCAAAAAATAGGATCTGATTATGGGCAGGACGTTCCATAAAATGCGGAATGCACTCTGCTTGTTTGGTGTTTTATTTATTTTTTTGCTTGGTATCAAGTATCGCAATACTTTTTTATGGAATCAAAATTTTGGTATCGCAACAACCTTACTTTGAAGATTAATTTTTTTATTTTTTTGCTTTATCGATTTTTATCCAAAAAATAGTTAAATACACTTTTCTCTAGTGATGCAAAAAACACCATCTCCCTTCCAATTCCTCAGTCGTAACGCTCTGTCTTAACATTCATCTTGTTGCTTAGCCACTTCAGTCTTATCACTTCTTTTCTAGACGTTAGAACTGGCAAGAAACCCGGCAATGATGCAGGAGATGATGAGGAACCAAGACAGAGCCTTGAGCAATCTCGAAAGCATTCCTGGAGGTTACAATGCCTTGCGCAGAATGTACACTGACATCCAGGAGCCAATGCTTAACGCCGCCCAGGAACAGGTATTTTTAATCGGCATGAATCTGTCGGGTTCATTAGGCACATTTTAATATAAATTGAATAATCCCCTTGTACTGGATGGTGTTGAGGATATGATTAAAAAGCCCGGTCTTTGATACTAGACATGTTGTCTGTCACTCTGAATATTAATCATTCACACATTAGTTTTTTTTCTTGGTCACTGTCATTTGCTCCATGTATTTTTCTGATGTACCTGGGGACAATGCACTGGCTTGCTTTTTTTTTCTATTGACCATTCCTGTATGTCTCCTTCCCGGTGAACGTTTTGAATGCAAACCGGGTGGAGCTCTTATAACAGAGAAATGTCATTAATTTTGTGTGCTTACAATTTTCTTTCCAGTTTGGAGGCAATCCATTTGCGTCATTAATGAGTAATGCATCGCCAAATGCAGAAAATCAGCCCTTGCGAACAGAAAACAGAGATCCTTTACCTAATCCTTGGGCTCCACAGTCTGGCTCTACAGCATCCACATCAACAGGCGGAAGCGGCGCTACCTCAACTGCTAACAGCACCGCTTCAACAACAAGCTCCTCTTTACCAAACTTGTCCTCTGGACTAGGAGGTACAACAGGTACAGTCTTCATGCTTCTAAATGATTATAGGGCAGTCTTGGTGGCCAGGGCTCTGCACAGATATTAATTAATATTAAAATGTTGAATTTCTTTGTTCATGGATGGAAGCTTATGAATCGGGCAGAAGAGAATACTGCAAGAGGTATTATATTGGACTGTTGGTGAAACATGCCACTCAAGGGCCCAGATTTACCAATTCTGTAGATGGCATTAACTGAGACAGGTTGTGTAGCCCTGCACCAGATCTATCACGGGGGCTCAGGCTGGGTGATAAATCTGGTGCAAAGATAGAGACTTCTCTCTGACTCTATACCAACTATTGGTCAGCTTACTTTGAGACCGAGATAGCCGAGTTCTGTACTCGGCTATCTCCGGCGCTCCCATAGTGATGAATGGAGCGGCAAAGCGCATTTCCAACCAGCTGTTTCGTCCATTTCAGAGGTCCTCCACAAGGTACAGGGCCCCCATTCTCGTGATCGTTGAGGGTCCCAGTAGGATAGGAAATAACTTGTTATAACTTGAATACCCCCTTTAAGGTGCATGTTAGGCCATGCCCCTTTCCCCTCAAAGTGTAGAAAACCTTGTGCTAAATTGTGGCACTTTGTAAACAAGTTTTAGGCAAAAGCTCATGAAGCTCGTGTTGAAGTGCACTCGCAGTATTTGTTTGGATACAACCACATATAGCGTCACTCCATGAACTTTATATAGAGCTGCGTGCAGTGACAGACGGTTGATGGAGCGTTACCTTTTGTGTCTTATAGCAGGGATGTTTAATACACCGGGAATGCAGAGCCTGCTGCAGCAGATATCCGAGAACCCTCAGCTAATGCAGAACATGGTGTCCGCTCCCTACATGAGAAATATGATGCAGGCACTTGGTCAGAATCCAGAGCTTGCAGCCCAGGTGAGCTTCTTTCCTTTTATTGGTATCAGATTGGGTGGATATGCAGGTATCAGGAGACGGTTCCTAGGCCGAGTTGCAATAGAAAGATTAAGACTCCTGTACTCCACTGAATTGCTTCAAGTGTTGTATTTTATTAAGCAAGCGGATTTCCAGTTCAGAATTATAGAATGTTTTTGGCATTTAGCTTTCTTCAGAACACTGGATGAGCCGCACTAGATAACGGATATGGAAGAGGGGTAGAAGACCCGCAGCCTATGGCAATTGAAGTAGAGGAACCAATAGTGGTCCTATTGTGCTGGGCTCTGTGGCCCTGTTCAGCGCTTTGTTTAAATTGGGTAACTGCCCTGTGGGAATGGCGCCATTCTCTTTTGAACTGGAAATCCGCTTGCTTAATTAAATACAACACTTGAAGCAATTCAGTGGAGTACAGGAGTCTTAATCTTTCTTTCCTTTTATATTAGGAGAAGGTTTTTATTTGAGGCGTTTATAAAAATGTTTTCGCACTAATAGCTTGATTCGGACGCCCTGGAATTGGAATAATAAACAGTTACGCTTTATTGTTCCTTTAATTATGTCCTCACGTTTTCTAATGAAT
Organism: Bufo bufo; assembly: GCF_905171765.1. Lineage (NCBI taxonomy): Eukaryota > Metazoa > Chordata > Amphibia > Anura > Bufonidae > Bufo > Bufo bufo. Next base: position 330,978,925 of record NC_053390.1, read on the forward strand.
AGATCCTGGATGCATACAGTTGCCTCAATAACTGCTCTGTGTGTACTAACTACAGTATATTCATGTCCAGTGCCAGATCAGGTGAAAGATTGCAAGAAAACGTTTCTATGCCACTCTCTGAAATGGAGGAGTTGCGAGGGTGGGGCCATTGGGTCCTCCACCTTTTTTAATCTTTTTTTTTTTTTTTTTTTTTTGCGCCTGTTTTCAAACGAAGACAGAAATGTACAGCAGCTCTGATCTGTCATAGGTTTTCACTCTGGCGCATGGACAGCCAGAATATGCACCTTATTTATAATGAGGTTTGCACTTCATCATTTTGAGGTTTTGAGATCTAGCAGAGGATCTTAAAATCTGAATAAAACGGATCTGTTTCATTTAATACAACATGCATCCGTAACGTTAGTATGTGGTTGTATTAAATCGAAATGTAACATTCCTGCTCTGGCATTCAAATCGTAAGTCAGTGGGTGACAGATCCGTTTTTTTCGGTAACAAAAAACAGGATCCGGTACCATTTGACTTACATTGATTTATTATAAAAAAAAAATTCCATACCAGATCTGGTTTGTTCTGTTTCGCAGACCAACACAAAACGGAACAGATGTATACTTATGCATCCTGATCAGTTTTGTCCCCATTGACAATGAATGGGGACAACACTGAACCATTTGGGCTTGGTTTTGAGCTCTTCTGCCGGATCTTAAAACCGGAAATTCAAAACGCTGATGTTAAAGTAGCCTTACATTGTATAGCATTGTGGTGTAGTGAAAAATTTGTCATTGCATAAATTGGTGCAGAGCAACAAAATGGTCCATCTACCAGAAGACCTTTCATTTAGTAGGGATACAATGAAACACACCTAAGGGGGAGTTTACATCACCATTATTTTTGTGGTGTTCTGATCCGTCAGAAGAACAGAAAAATAAAGAAAAGATTCTGATCCTGTGCTTGTTATGCACATTTGGCATCTGTTTGAGCCATTTCCATCTGAGATCCGTTTTTTCCCCTATCGTCCATGACAGCACCATGAGAGAGGGTCCGCCTCCCAGGACAGGAAACCCACAGGTATAAAAAAGGAGGAGCCTCTCTCTTCCTTAGTGGTTTCGTGTCTTAGGAAGTGGATCCTACAAGTATGGCCATAGTTTCTTCCTGGGCATCTGAGAGAGGTTTTTTATTAGCTTTGGGGGGGTTGCACGCTGGGTGAGTTCTCCGCTCCACACACGGGAAGCGGGGCATCTGTACTGAGCGGTTGTGCCTTCATCTTCCCGCTTGTAGCCTGTCTTCAGTACGTGCTGAGGAGACGCGCGATGAGCTTCCTATCTCCACCTCTGCCTCACTCTTCCCTCACCCTGTGTACTAACCGGGTGGAAATGCCTCCCACTGTTGCGGGTATCTCCGGCAGTCCAGACAGGCTCACCATGCGGCACGCTAAGGCTACTTTTACACTGGTGTTTTGGCTTTCCGTTTGTGAGCAGAGGATGAGCCGGATGGGTCACGTGCGCACGAAACGTGGGAGTGTGAAATCCCGCGAGATTTGTTCCTGCAGACCAGGAAGTGCAGGAAAAAAGCGATTTTTTAAATTCGGATACCCAGCTACAAGCCGAGATCCTTGTCGGGAAGATCCGGATCCAGGCTGTTGAAGGTCATGGAGAGTGCTGGTGTCCAGAAGGAACTGTCTACCTCTGCGCCTGTGGTATGGATGGAGGGTATGTCATGTGGTATATGACGTTCTATGAATACGGGCTTATGACAGTCTTGTTGTTTTTCAGGATAAACCCAAAAAGGCATCCTCTAAAACAAAATACAAAGAATGTGGATTGTGTAAAGCAAAGTTAGCTCCCACCTACACTAAGCTACTTTGTCGTCCTTGTATTGAGTCTACAATTGCGTAAGAATCACCTTCCTTGATGAAATGCATGAAGAAGTTAATTAGAGAGGAAGTGGGGAACGTGCTTAAATCCAAGAAGGTTCATCTTAAATCTCAGGATAAATCTCCAGTTTATTCTGATATCTCTAGTTCAGAAGAAAGTGGGGAGCTGGGCTCGGATTCTTCTTCTGAGGGGGACAGAGGTGATAAATCCCTGTTTCCTATTCAGGATACAGATCAGCTGTTAAAAGCAATAAGAGTGACCATGAACATTGAAGACCAAAAAGAGGTCCTTTCCATTCAGGATGTAATGTTTGAAGGTCTAGAAGGGAAAAACAAGCCAAATTTTTTCATTCATAAAAATGTATCTTAATATCAAATGAATGGAAAAATCCAGATAAACAGTTTTATTCCGAAGCGGAAGTATCTCTTTGAGGAGTCAGATTGTCAATCTTGGGATCGGGCCGCAAAGGTATCCCATAGATCCTCCCTCCCCTTTGATGATTTGGGTCAGTTAAAAGACCCTATGGGTAGGAAGGCAGACAGCTTTTTGAGACTCACATGGGAATCACTGGGGGCCTCCTTTAAGCCTAATATTGCCGCTACTTGCACAGCCAGAGCCCTGATTTTATGGATCAAACAGCTTGAGTCTCAGATTAAAGATAGAGTCCCCAGAGAACAATTATTGGAGAATATTCACGTTATTGCTAAGGCAGCGGACTTTTTAGCAGTTGCCTCTGTAGACGCTTTTAGATTATCTGCAATAGCCGCTTCATTATCTAACTCTGCCCTTATGGTTAAAAAATTGGTTGGGCAATGTGGCATCCAAGAACCGCCTATGTAACATCCCTTGCGAAGGAAAGTATTTATTTGTCTCCACCTTAGATGACATTTTAGAAAAGGCTGGTGATAGGAAAAAGGGTTCTGCAGGCAATATAACCCCTTTCGTGAGAATAACAGATTTCCCAGTAAAGATAAGAACACGGTTAGAAAGGATAACAGCTGGAAATTCTCCTCTTCTAAATCATAGGGCTTCATGTTCAGGGGTCAGGGCTCTGCTCCCAGGAAGGATAATACACAATGACGCCAGGGTGGTAGGAAGATTGTCAAACGTCCTCCCTGCCTGGACCAAAATTTCAAACAGCAATTAAATCTTAACCTCTCTAAAAGAGGGGTTCAGGTTGGAGTAAAGCTCTTCTCCGCAAGAAAAATTATTTGTTTCAGAAATAAGAATTTGCAAGGGGCGCTAGAAAGAAAGGTGGATACGTTATTAAGAAAAGGTGCTCTTATTCCTTGCCCTCCTGGAGAAGATGGTTTAGGGTATTATTCCAATCTCCTTTCTAGTGAAGAAACCAAACGGGGATTATAGGACAATTATAAATTTAAAAGGGTTGAACAGATTTCTGAAATACAGAAAGTTCAAGTTGGAGACGTTCAGATCTGTTGTAGACCACCTTTACAAAGATTGTTTTATGGTAGTCCTGGATATAAAGGATGTGTATTACCTGCACTGATACTGCATCTTAAGGGGAGAGTAAGACTATTTCAGTTCCAGGTACTTCCGTTTGAAATTTCTATGGCTCCCCGTATATTTACCAAGTTGGAGGTGGAAATGGCTGCTCACATAAGGGAAAAGGACATCTTGTTTGTTCCCTACCTGGACGATTTTTTTTTATAGTAGCCCCATCCAGGGTGAATTGTTTTTCACAGGCAGACCAAGTAATTCAGATCCTGGAATCATTGGGTTGGATAGTGAACATGTGCAATGAGCAGGACACTGGTAAAGTGGGTCAGCTATGCAGTGGGTCAGGATATATGTGTAGTAGTTTGTGACGCCAATTGCAGCTTGCGCAGGGACTGTAGCAGGGCCCTTTAAGATGTTATAACTCACGTACCAGGTGAGGAATGCCAGAGGGGGATAAGGTCTCTGTATAGTAGGTATGGTAGTGTCTCCTACCTTGGTACGGCTGGACTCCTGGATCCTGGCTCACTTGCAATAAAATGAGTGTGGTCAGTAGGAGTAATTGAGGAATGATTGAGATCCAGACAGGAAATATAATCCAACTTGTCTTTACTGAAGAGATGGCAACTTGAATCCATACGAGTTACAGCAATAGTCTTGGGTTCCAGCAGGTATTGGCAATATGTGGCAGGAATCTATATATATTCTGCTTCTTGTCATATGCCTAGGAATCTGGCAGGTATCTATCTTCTGCTCTGTCTGAGTTCTGCTTGGTTTGGGCCGGACTAGCTGAGGAGGTATTTAGCTTCTTCTGGACTCTGGATTAGTACTCACAGGACTGCTTGCAGGGTATGATGTTGTCCTGGAGATCTATAGTTCTGGAGGTGTTGCTTGCTTTGTCACCAGCTGAGGTAGGTGACTCAGGCTGGGAAGAGTGATCCTTGGCCTCAGCCGAGGCTGGATCCTTGGTTGGGATCCCTGTAACTGGGAGCTCCTACCAACACAGCCTTCCCCAATAGGGGGGCTGGTACACACTAAGGGCTCTTTCACACTTGCGTTGTCCGGATCCGTCGTGCACTCCATTTGCCGGAGGTGCCCGCCGGATTCGTAACAACGCAAGTGAACTGAAAGCATTTGAAGACGGATCCGTCTTCAAAATGCGTTCAGTGTTACTATGGCACCCAGGACGCTATTAAAGTCCTGGCTGCCATAGTAGTAGTGGGGAGTGGGGGAGCAGTATACTTACCGTCCGTGCGGCTCCCAGGGCGCTCCAGAATGACGTCAGAGCGCCCCATGCGCATGGATGACGTGATCCATGTGATCACGTCACCCATGCGCGTGGGGCGCCCTGACGTCACTCTGAAGCGCCCTGGGAGCCGCACGGACGGTAAGTATGCTGCTCCCCCACTACACTTTACCATGGCAAACAGGACTTTAGTGTCCTGGGAGCCATGGTAACCATTCAGAAAAAGCTAAACGTCTGATCCGGTAATGCACCGAAACGACGTTTAGCTTAAGGCCGGATCCGGATTAATGCCTTTTAACCACCTCAGCCCCTATGGCTTAAACACCCTTAAAGACCAGGCCACTTTTTACACTTCTGACCTACCCTACTTTCACCGTTTATTGCTCGGTCATGCAACTTACCACCCAAATGAATTTTACCTCCTTTTCTTCTCACTAATAGAGCTTTCATTTGGTGGTATTTCATTGCTGCTGACATTTTTTACTTTTTTTGTTATTAATCGAAATTTAACGATTTTTTTTGCAAAAAAATGACACTTTGGTTTGGGTAAAAGTTATAGCGTTTACAAACTATGGTACAAAAATGTGAATTTCCGCTTTTTGAAGCAGCTCTGACTTTCTGAGCACCTGTCATGTTTCCTGAGGTTCTACAATGCCCAGACAGTACAAACACCCCACAAATGACCCCATTTCGGAAAGTAGACACCCTAAGGTATTCGCTGATGGGCATAGTGAGTTCATAGAACTTTTTATTTTTTGTCACAAGTTAGTGGAAAATGATTATTTTTTTTATTTTTATTTTTTTCTTACAAAGTCTCATATTACACTAACTTGTGACAAAAAATAAAAACTTCTATGAACTCACTATGCCCATCAGCGAATACCTTGGGGTGTCTTCTTTCCAAAATGGGGTCACTTGTGGGGTAGTTATACTGCCCTGGCATTCTAGGGGCCCAAATGTGTGGTAAGTAGTTTGAAATCAAAATGTGTAAAAAATGATATGTGAAACCTGAAAGGTGCTCTTTGGAATGTGGGCCCCTTTGCCCACCTAGGCTGCAAAAAAGTGCCACACATGTGGTATCGCCGTACTCAAGAGAATTTGGGGAATGTGTTTTGGGGTGTCATTTTACATATACTCATGCTGGGTGAGAGAAATATCTCGGCAAAAGACAACTTTGTATAAAAAAAATGGGAAAAGTTGTCTTTTGCCAAGATATTTCTCTCACCCAGCATGGGTATATGTAAAATGACACCCCAAAACACATTGCCCACCTAGGCTGCAAAAAAGTGTCACACATGTGGTATCTCCGTACTCAGGAGAAGTTGGGGAATGTGTTTTGGGGTGTCATTTTACATATACCCATGCTGGGTGAGAGAAATATCTTGGCAAAAGACAACTTTTCCCATTTTTTTTTATACAAAGTTGTCTTTTGCCGAGATATTTCTCTCACCCAGCATGAGTATATGTAAAATGACACCCCAAAACACATTCCCCAACTTCTCCTGAGTACGGAGATACCACATGTGTGACACTTTTTTGCAGCCTAGGTGGGCAAAGGGGCCCATATTCCAAAGAGCACCTTTCGGATTTCACCGGTCATTTTTTACACATTTTGATTTCAAACTTCTTACCACACATTTGGGCCCCTAGAATGCCAGGGCAGTATAACTACCCCACAAGTGACCCCATTTTGGAAAGAAGACACCGCCAAGGTATTTTGTGATGGGCATAGTGAGTTCATGGAAGTTTTTATTTTTTGTCACAAGTTAGTGGAATATGAGACTTTGTAAGGGAAAAAAAAACAAAAAAAAAAAAACATTTTCCGCTAACTTGTGACAAAAAATATAAAAATCTAGGAACTCGCCATGCCCCTCACAGAATACCTTGGGGTGTCTTCTTTCCAAAATGGGGTCACTTGTGGGGTAGTTATACTGCCCTGGCATTTCCCAGGGGCCCTAATGTGTGGTAAGTAGGTAAATGACCTGTGAAATCCGAAAGGTGCTCTTTGGAATGTGGGCCCCTTTGCCCACCTAGGCTGCAAAAAAGTGTCACACATGTGGTATCTCCGTACTCAGGAGAAGTTGGGCAATGTGTTTTGGGGTGTCTTTTTACATATACTCATGCTGGGTGAGAGAAATATCTTGGCAAAAGACAACTTTTTCCATTTTTTTTTTTTATACAAAGTTGGCATTTGACCAAGATATTTCTCTCACCCAGCATGGGTATATGTAAAATGACACCCCAAAACACATTGCCCAACTTCTCCTGAGTACGGAGATACCACATGTGTGACACTTTTTTGCAGCCTTGATGCGCAAAGGGGCCCACATTCATTTTATGAGGGCATTTTTAGACATTTGGATCCCAGACTTCTTCTCACGCTTTAGGGCCCCTAGAATGCCAGGGCAGTATAAATACCCCACATGTGACCCCATTTTGGAAAGAAGACACCCCAAGGTATTCAATGAGGGGCATGGCGAGTTCATAGAATTTTTTATTTTTTTTTTGGCACAAGTTAGCGGAAATTGATATATATTTTTTTTTTTCTCACAAAGTCTCCCTTTCCGCTAACTTGGGACAAAAATTTCAATCTTTCATGGACTCAATATGCCCCTCAGTGAATACCTTGGGGTGTCTTCTTTCCGAAATGGGGTCACATGTGGGGTATTTATACTGCCCTGGCATTCTAGGGGCCCTAAAGCGTGAGAAGAAGTCTGGAATATAAATGTCTAAAAAATTTTACGCATTTGGATTCCGTGAGGGGTATGGTGAGTTCATGTGAGATTTTATTTTTTGACACAAGTTAGTGGAATATGAGACTTTGTAAGAAAAAAAAAAATAATTTCCGCTAACTTGGGCCAAAAAAATGTCTGAATGGAGCCTTACAGGGGGGTGATCAATGACAGGGGGGTGATCAGGGAGTCTATATGGGGTGATCACCCCCCTGTCATTGATCACCCCCCTATAAGGCTCCATTCAGATGTCCGTATGTGTTTTGCGGATCCGATCCATGCATCAGTGGATCCGTAAAAATCATACGGACATCTGAATGCAGCATGACAGGGGGGTGATCAATGACAGGGGGGTGATTAGGGAGTCTATATGGGGTGATCAGGGGTGATCAAGGGTGAATAAGGGGTTAATAAGTGACGGGGGGGGGGGGGGTGTAGTGTAGTGGTGCTTGGTGCAACATATTACTGAGCTACCTGTGTCCTCTGGTGGTCGATCCAAACAAAGGGGACCACCAGAGGACCAGGTAGCGGGTATATTAGACGCTGTTATCAAAACAGCGTCTAATATACCTGTTAGGGGTTAAAAAAATCACATCTCCAGCCTGCCAGCGAACGATCGCCACTGGCAGGCTGGAGATCCACTCTCTTACCTTCGTTTCACAGGAAATCTCGGCTCACCCGCTCACAGGAAATCTTGGCTCACGCGAGATGACGCGTATATGCGTCGCTGAGCGCAGGGCTGCCACCTCCGGAACGCGAATCTGCGTTAGGCGGTCCGGAGGTGGTTAATGGGCATTAATTCCGGATCCGGCCTTGCGGCAAGTGTTCAGGATTTTTGACCGGAGAAAAAAGCGCAGCATGCTGCGGTATTTTCTCCGGCCAAAAAACGTTCCGTTCCGGAACTGAAGACATCCTGAACGGATTTCTCTCCATTCAGAATGCATGGGGATAATCCTGATAAGGATTCTTCCGGCATAGAGCCCCGACGACGGAACTCTATGCCGGAAAAGAACAACGCAAGTGTGAAAGAGCCCTTACTAACTAACTTCATTCTCCTCCTCATGAGACAGGACATGGGAACAACCCACTTCTGCTCACCCAGGGGAGACTAGACTGGAATGAACTATTCCAGGCTAGAGATACTACCTAACTATGGTCTGCTACATACTGCTGCCACCTACTGGTGTACATGGAAATCACAGCATGATATATCAAACAGGCCTGGAAAATACATATAATGGAAATGCACAGTTAAATTACACCAGATGCAAATACATGCACACCTGACATATTGTAGCGGGGACACAGAGTTTATTGACATACTCTGGTATGTTACACATGGAGAAATCCAGGATGATCCCCCTACAGTCGCAGAGGTTCCTGGGGATTTTGCTTGACTCGACTTCCCAGAGATCCTTTCTGACCTTGGACAAAGTGAACAAAGTAAGTGAGATCTAATTCTATGCCCTTGCGTTTCAGTCAGGAAAGCTATGTCTGTCCTCGGTACCTTGACATCATGCATTCCAGCAGTTCTGTGGGCTCAGGCTCATTCCAGGGAACTCCAGTGGGAAATTCTCCAGTCATGGTCAGGAAGGCCAGAGGAGCAGAACAGCAAGATTCTAATCTCCAGGAAGACCCCTCTGTCACTAGAATGGTGGCTGATACAGGAAAATCTAGATCAGGGGGTCACGTGTAAGGTGGTAAACCCTTTATTAGTCACTACAGATGCCAGTCCGTCTGGGTGGGGGGTCCATGTTCTGGACAGAGTTTTTCAGGGATCCTGGGACAGTGCACATTGGGAGATTTCTTCCAATGCAATGGAATTGACAGCAGTTCTGAAGACTGCAGAAAATCCTGCCATGGCTTCAGAACCGGCATTTAAGGATTTTGGCCGACAATGGTTCCGTGGTGGCCTACTTAAATCATCAAGGGGGAACCCGATCCACGGAGTTGATGGGAATTACGAATCAAATATGTCCCTTGTTGGAAGGGAAGGTGTTGTCACTATCAGCCCTTCATATCAGAGGTATAGACAACTGGAAAGCAGACTACTTAAGTCGAAACAGAATGGACAAGAGGGAGTGGTCCTTGAATCAGGACATATTTGCAAAGATAGTAAGCCTGTGGGGGTTGCCAGACATAGACCTCTTTGCTACAAGAAGCAACAGGAAGGTGAAAAGGTTATTTTCCCTTTGTCCAGGGGATTCTCCCACAGCAGTGGATGCCTTCCTTTAGCCCCTTCTGTATGCTTTCCCTACATTACAATTGATTCCCAGGGTGTTGAACAAAATAAGGAAAGACAGAGCTTCTGTGATCTTGATAGCCCCATTTTGGCCCCATCGAGTATGGTTCACCTGGTTAAGACTACTGTTGGTCAGGGAGCCATGGGTCCTTCCGGAAATTCCGGATCTCTTGTGTCAAGGCCCAGTTATACATCCCCCCCCCCCCAGTCAAGGGCCTTCAATTGACGGCTTGGTTTTTGAAAGGTGGCTATCGGGGTCAGTAGTCTTTACCTTATAAAAGAGTAGGAAGGAAGTGACTACAGGCATATACGCTAGTGTATGGTCTGTTTTCTTTAAGTTTTTAGGGATACCTCCTTCACCTTCTTGTCAGCTTAGCATCCTTAGGATTTTAGAGTTTATCCAGAAGGGATTAGATAAGGGATTGGATTTAAGTACCTTTAAAAGTTTTTAGATTTCAGCCCTAAGTGTTTTGTTTGATTCAAGTCTAGCTGCTCATCGTTTGATTGTTAGATTTTGTAAGGCCGTTGCTAGGAACACCCCGGCTAGGATCGCTAGGGTCCCTCCTTGGGACCTTGGCCTGGTCCTTCAGGCTTTGGTTAAGGCGCCCTTTGAACCCCTCTCTGAAGTCCCCATTAGGATTCTAACATTAAAATATGTCTTTAGTGGCCATCACATCAGCCAGGAGATTAGGTGAGATCAACCCTCCTTATATGTCTATTCAGGAGGACAGGATTACTCTTAACCCCGATCCAGCTTTTCTCCCCAAGGTAGTCTCGTATTTTCACAAGGGCCAGGAAGTGTTTCTCCCTTCCTTTTGTGATCACCCTAAGGAAGCTGAGCTCTATCATTTGGATGTTAGGAGATGTGTGCTGACTTATTTAGAGGCCACCAAGGGGTGGAGGAAGACAACCTCTTTGTTTATACAATTTGCAGGCCCTAATAAAGCAAAATCAGCTAGCAAGATTTCTATAGCTTGGTGGATAATGCAGGCTATCTGTTTTAGCTTATGTTTGCCTACTAAAGCCGACTCCCTGGGGATGGTCGGCACACTCAACAAGAGCGGTGGCAACCTCTTGGGCAGAGAGAGCAGAAGCTTTAATCCAGACATCTGCAAAGCCACAACTTGGTCATCTCCCTTGACCTTCTTTAAGCACTATAGGTTGGATATTTCTTCTTCTTCTGACTTGTCCTTTGGTCGTAAGGTTCTCCAGGCCGTGGTCCCACCCTAGTTTTTCTCTGGGATATCTCATGGTGCTGTCATGGACGATAGTGAAAAATGCAAATTACACTTACCGGTAATTTGATTTTCAAGAGTCCATGACAGCACCCCTAAATTTCCTTTTTACTTCGGTGTTGGTGACTGTTCTTTGGGTATGGTCATGAGGTGTGCAAAAAAACGAAACAAAAAAAATGGACCTCGGGCGGAAATGGCTCAAACGGATGCCAAGTGTACATAACTGATGCACAGGATCTGTTTGTTTTCTTTATTTTTCTGTTCTGACGGATCAGAAGAACAGAAAAATAACTGATGTGAAGTCCCCCTTATAACAGAATAACGCACCTTATGCATATCCCATGTCAAGGAATATAGCAGGCCAAGATCTAGTGTTACCCGACTTGTGGCTTTTCAGCCGTTACAAAACTACAGCTCCCATGATGCCCTGACGGCCTGCTGCAAAGCCACAGGTTGGAGTCCTGTTTTGCTACTATGGTGGTAATATATTTGTTTGATATTACCTTTTTAAAGATCCCCTTACATGGGCCAATGATCCTAGGAACACTCTTTCCAGATAATTTCCCTGTGTAAAGCCTCAATCACATGTCAGTGTTTTGGTCAGTGATTTCCGTCAGTGATTGTGAGCCAAAACTAGGATTGGAGCCTCCACAGACATAAGGGAAAGATCTGCACCTGTTCTGTGTTTAGAGCCGCATCTAGTCTTGGCTCACAACCATTGATGGAAATTACTGACCAAAACACTGATGTTGAGGCATTAAGGTGCTGCTGATCACCCAATTAAAAGAGTAGTCACTTGTTCCCACATGGAGATGATGATTGCTGCATGTAAATGCAGCTCTCGCCTCCAATGGCGAGAAGGCAATTATCAGGGACAGGTTCGTCCTGATTACCTGCTGAATGGGCCTTTACTCTTGCATTGGATTTTTGAACATGTTCATGGTTTAGTTTTTTGCTCCTCCTGTAATTGTTATCTAGCTGGTACCTTGCCGTAAAAGACTTACTTCTATTAAAGTATCCATACATTTTAGTAGAAAGTTGATCAAATGATAGTGAAATTTAACTGTGATCAATCGTTTTAGCCAACCAATGTCAAACAATTATTGTCATAAAAGAAGTCTTCCACATTAAATATTTTCATTAGATAGTTGGGCAAAACATCTTTTGTTCAAAGAAAGATCATTCATGAACAAAAGCTACTTCTTTGAAGGACCAATCACAGAAAGATCTTTTGTCCATCCCCTGACTTCATTGAACCTGAAGGTATCGCAGGCAAACGCCACTAAAACATAACTTTTAATATTAATTCTAAAAAAGTAACTTGGTATCACCTCCTGTAGCTCATAGGAAATTCAGTACTATGTAGAAGAGGAAATCTATATCCCTAATCCTCTCCCTATTCCTATTGAGTCCCTGCCTAAAAACAGAATGGCCTGTTTTTAGGAACCTCCTGTCAGGAACCTCCTGGTAACCCTATTTAGTCCCTGACACAGAAAAGAATCCCATCACCATAGTGCCTAAATCGCGCAGGGCAAGGTCTCTTATTTTTAATAACACACTGCCGGGCGGAAACTTTCGCCCGGCAGTGAGTTCGGTGACGTCACCGGCTCTGATGAGCATGAGATGCTCCGATGCCAACATCAGGGGGGCTCCCGGGTTGAAAATAAGGGTATGTCCGGGTTCAGCTCTGAACCCGGACAACCCCTTGAACTGTTGCTGTTCTCCCTTAATGATTGTGGTTTACATTAAGCTTAGCCATAAGCTGTTCAAAGTCATTGACAGATCCCGTCCAGAAGAGCAGGATATCGTCTATATAACGGGCCCATAGTGGAATAAACTGGGTCCATGGTGACATCTCCTCCAAAGAAACGATAGTATCCTCCCACCAGCCCAGGAGCAAATTCGCATAGGTAGGCGCACAAGGGCTCCCCATAGCGGTGCCACTGAGCTGGTGGTAGAATTTAGAGTAAAAAAAGAAAATAATTGTGTGTAAGTATATAACTGAGAAGACGCAGCACAAAGTTGTTAGTCAAGGTACTATTTTACCGCAGCCAGACCCTTAGTATGAGGTATAGATGTATACAAAGCTTCAACATCTATTGATGCTAAAAAGGTGTTCGCCTCAATACTGATAGTCTTTTAAATAAATCAGTTGTGTCACGGAGGTATGATGGCAATGTGAAAAGAAAGGGGCGTAATATATGGTCCATGTATGTCCCTATATGTTGAGTAAGATTACTAATTCCTGAGACAATAGGGCGACCCTTGAGGGGGTCCAGACCTTCATGAATTTTTGGTAAGCAGTAAAATGTTGCTATTCTAGGGTGCATCGGTAATAAATATTCCATCTCTCTCCGATTTTAATCCATTTATCTTCCAATGCCTCCTGTAATATAAGCAATTCTGATTTGTACTGCTTAGTTGGATCATGTTTCAGTTCCTCATAGTTAGTCTGATCTGATAGAAGAGCCATGCACATATTCCTATACTGCTGATAAATGAGGATAACAGTATTCCCCCCCCTTTATCAGAGGGTTTAATTATTAAGTTGTTATTCCCGCCTAGATTTTTAAGGCCTTCCATTTCCTCATATGTATAGTTTTTGTGCATGGGTATCTTTGTCAGATTACAGAGGTCTCTAATAACAGAGTTCAAAAATAGCTCTATATGTGATTCTCCACCCTTGGGTGGGTTCTTGGTACTCTTATTGCTGAGGTTTGTAAATGGTCCCTCTCCTCTTGGTTTCTCATTATCATTAAGGAGTTCCATAAGATCATCAGATCTAATCCCATTTCAGCACATCTCTGTTTATCGGTCTGTGCAAATGCCTCACGCCACTTTACTTTTCGCACAAACAGATGGATGTCTTTTAATCCATTCAAAGCAATTCAACCGGTTTGTAGGGACAAAAGTCAAACCCTTAGAAATAATGGATAATTCTGCCTCAGATAATCTCAACCCTGAAAGATTTAAAACCAGTGGTTGATATCCTTGTCATTTCTTTTGTATCTGTGTTCGTTCTCTTAAGGCCTCTTTCACACGAACGTGTGTGCTCTGTGGCCGTATTGCGGACCGCATTTGCAGATCTGCAATACTCTGGCCCCGTTCCGTGTGCATTCTGCATTACTGATGCGGACCCATTCCCTTCCAATCTTGTCCCATCTTTTTGCAGAACGGCCGGATCACGGTCCCATTAAAGTGAATGGGTCTGCGATCCGCTGCGGCTGCCCCACGGTGGGTGTTGGTGCATTGCGGCCCGCAGCACGGCCACGGGGCGCACACTTTCATGTGCAAGAGGCCTAATACATAGGGATTTTGTTGAATAGTTTGACCTTAAAAAAAAAAGTTGAATTCTCTGTTAGATTCTGAGTGGGTGATAGTGCAGCTGAGGAGGGTGCAGATGATGACCATAAACAATCCTCTCTCAAATGATCTGTTTGAGGAGGAAGATCCCTTACGTTTCTCATCCCATTCGGTTGTTCCCATTGTCTCTGGGATTGAGTGTATGGGTATTGATTCCCCCTAGAATTTAGAATTAGAAGTGGGCTGATGGTTGAACATCGGTTGAACAAGCAATCATCTGGTGAATTATCTGTTTGCAGACACAGCCATACACTTTTTGGCAATGTTTTTTCAAAGAAAGAACTTTCGTCCTCGAACAATATTTCTCTGGTAAAGAAAAATCTTTAATCTATCATTCGAGTATTAAATACAGCCAACTTCTTTTCTGTCGATATTGGCCTGTCATCTCTTGGCTAAAATGTTCGCTCATAGTTAAAGGGGTTCTACAGTTTGTTTAAACTGATGATCTATCCTCTAGATAGATCATCGGACCGGCTGGGGTCCGACACCCAGGACCCCCGCCGATCAACTGTTTGAGAAGGCAGTGGCGCTCCAGCAGTGCCACGGCCTTCTCACGGTTTACCGCAGGCCCAGTGACGTCACGACTAGTATCACTGGTATCACGTGGCTAAGCTCCATTTAAGGGAACAGAACTTAGCCACGCCCAGGCCAGTGATACTAGTCGTGACGTCACTGGGCCTGCGGTAAACAGCGAGAAGGCCGCGGCACTACTGCCAGCGCCGCTGCCTTCTCGAACAGCTGATCGACGGAGGTCCTAGGTGTCGGACCCCCGCCGATCAGATGCTGATGATCTATCCAGAGGATAGATCATCAGTTAAAACAAACTGCAGAACCCCTTTACATTTCACCCAAAGAACTATTTGTTTGGGTTGAAATCATCCATTTTGATCAACTTTAGACTGTGTGGCCACCTTTTAGTCTTTGACTACATGAGTCGTGACATGCTGACATCATTTATATTTTGTTTTCTAGATGATGCAGAATAATCCACTCTTTGCAGGGAATCCTCAGCTTCAAGATCAGATGCGACAACAGTTGCCCGTTTTTCTTCAGCAGGTATGTTTAGTGGATCACCACATAACACGTCCATGTTGAAAGGCAGTGAAGCATTGAGCTTAAGTTTCCTTCACTACCCATTTGGTGGCCAGTTTCCTCCAACCAGACTTTTTAGAGCGGACGCAGCACCGTTGTAACTGAATGTTTCCACAGCATCCGTTCATAAAGCTTTGACTGTTTGGACAATCTGGGTAAGTTCGCAGGGGACTTATACGGTGCAGATTTGTGTGTGGTAAATCCACCGTGTATTACTGTTCCAGCAAAGTGGATGAAATTTTAGCAAATGTTATCCACACACTGCTAACCAAATCTGCAGTAAAAGTTGACTGGCAGTATGGATTTTTAAATCTTAGCATGTCACTTCATGCTGCAGATTTCACCCTTTGCAATGCATAGGATGAAATCCATGGCAGATCTTCAGCAAAATCCTCATATATCTCATTGCCCTGGCAATGCTTCCATTGGGTGCACTTGGTTCATTAAGTCAGCTGTGTTTGCGCACCTGTTAGAGACGTGGCCTAATAGAGTGCTTGCCAGGATTATGCTGCTAACATAATACACTGTAATACAGAAGTATTGAAGTGTATTATATCACTGATCAGATAATCACTTGTCCAAGTCCCGAGAATGGCGTATATATATATATATATATATATTTTTTAATGTCACCTCTCCTCCAAGAAAATGGAATAAAGTCATCAAAACCAATGAAAAATTTGATGTATGGGAGATGATTCAAATTTGCTAAAAACTTTAACTGAATGTCTCTGTCCACCTTTGCAACCATTTTGCACTTAAAGGGAGAAGTAAAATAACCTATATCTTCCTGCCATTATGCTTTTCCATCTATTATCTACATTTTTCTAACCAACCAAACTTACATTAGGAAACTGCTAGATGTGACTACGCTCAGGCTTTGTTTGTAGTCTTATATCACAGAGACACATAGGACTGCAAAGGAACTGTCATAAACTATAGGAAATAGTTCAAAGGGGTTTTCTGGGGCTTAAATATTAAAAACCTATCCTCAGGATAGGTCATCCATATGTGATCAGTGGGGTCTGACTCCCATGCAATCAGCTGCTTTAAGGAGCTAGTTCTGCCTCTTCTTTGTCCTGTGACATTACATGGTCTTTGTGCAGGTAAGTCCCATTCAAGTAAATGGGATTGAGCTGCAATACCAAGTACAGCTACTATACAATGTACAGTGCAGTGCTTGGTATATACACTGCTCAAAAAAATAAAGGGAACACAAAAATAACACATCCTAGATCTGAATTAATTAAATATTCTTCTGAAATACTTTGTTCTTTACATAGTTGAATGTGCTGACAACAAAATCACACAAAAATAAAAAAATGGAAATCAAATTTTTCAACCCATGCACGGTGTTGGGCTGTAAGCACAACCCCCACCTGTGGACGTCGGGCCCTCATATCACCCTCATGGAGTTTGTTTCTGACCGTTTGAGCAGACACATGCACATTTGTGGCCTGCTGAGGTCATTTTGCAGGGCTCTGGCAGTGCTCCTCCTGTTCCTCCTTGCACAAAGGCGGAGGTAGCGGTCCTGCTGCTGGGTTGTTGCCCTCCTACGGCCTCCTCCACGTCTCCTGATGTACTGGCCTGTCTCCTGGTAGCGCCTCCATGCTCTGGACACTGCGCTGACAGACACAGCAAACCTTCTTGCCACAGCTCGCATTGATGTGCCATCCTGGATAAGTTGCACTACCTGAGCCACTTGTGTGGGTTGTAGACTCCGTCTCATGCTACCACTAGAGTGAAAGCACCACCAGCATTCAAAAGTGACCAAAACATCAGCCAGGAAGCATAGGAACTGAGAAATGGTCTGTGCTCACCACCTGCAGATCCACTCCTTTATTGGGGGTGTCTTGCTAATTGCCTATAATTTCCACCTGTTGTCTATCCCATTTGCACAACAGCATGTGAAATTGATTGTCACTCAGTGTTGCTTCCTAAGGGGACAGTTTGATTTCACAGAAGTGTGATTGACTTTGAGTTACATTGTGTTGTTTAAGTGTTCCCTTTATTTTTTTGAGCAGTGTACTAAGGAGAATGCGCAGCATTGTCCAAGCGCAGTGGCCCCTTCAAGCGGCTTATAGGCGGTGTTCTCGGGAGTGCTCGATCAGATATTGATGACCCATCCTGAGGCTAGATCCTCACAATTTAATTCAAGGAAACCCACTTTAATCAAGACTGTTTGCAATGTTGCTTCAATTGTCAGTTTGGGTGCATTTAAGCAATACAAATGTGACCATGATGGTGAACATGACCTCATTTATTAATTTTTTTTTTTCCTAAATAGATTTCTATGCGTTTTATACATACATTTGGCCGCTGCAGTCATCCTAAATTATATGCTTGATATTTAACTTGTAGTCTGTCATTGGTTCCCTCTTTCTTTTTTCTTCTAGATGCAAAATCCTGATACATTATCTGCTATGTCAAACCCCAGAGCAATGCAGGCGTTAATGCAGATCCAGCAGGGGTTGCAGACTCTGGCTAGAGAAGCTCCTTCACTCGTTCCAGGGTAAGTTACAACTATACTTCTTAGGGCAGACACAGACAAGCGAGTTCAATGCGAGAAACTGGCAGCGTGGGGGATTGAGTTCCTGTTCTGACCTCTGCTCCTCTGACAGTATCGTACGGCATTATAATGATTTATAATGCTGTGGGACCCTGTCAGACCTAGAATCTATTGAATTACACTGACTGCATTATGTGAGACGCGGGCTGTATAACAGCCGGTAACATTGTGCAGACATGTCAAAGAACTCTTCTGTAGCTTACGTCAATCAAAAAATAAAGGGGGACACTTATTGCATTACATGTTGGTTTCAGTCTATACCCCTCTGCTGTCAGATGCGCCACAATTATTACTATGTACATGTCTCTAAAAAGCCCCAGAACTGAAATCTTCAGCAAAGTAGATGGTATTCATTATACCTGAAATCTATGCCGGTTTCCTGGCCTAAATTATAATGAATATGTTGGACCAGCTATGCAGGGCCCCGCACCACCAACAATTTTAGACAAGTGGTAAGTGGGCCCGCAAACACCTAAAAAAAAAAAAGTCAAAACATTTCACGCAAGTAGAGTATGTGCCAAAGTTTGACTTTTTTATTAACCCCAGAAAACTGGCGTCAGAAAGTCTCAAAGACTTCAAAAAATTGTTGTTTTTTTTTTCTTTTTTCCTTGTAACATCTAGGAGTGGTGGCCTTGGTGGTATTGGAGGCACTGCCAACCCAAATCCTGCACCAGTGGCCACTCCAGCGTCAGCTGAGAACACAAGTCCAATATCTGGAATATCTGAACCAGGTCACCAGCAGTTTGTACAGCAAATGCTACAGGCCCTTTCTGGTTCTAATACTCAGGTAATATGTACAAGTGCTTCATAGTTAAGAATTGTCCATACAAATGTCTGTGGGAGTCCACCACAAGTTTGAGTAAAGTGAGGCTGCATACCGCAGGTGATGTGGCCAGACCCCTGCACTATTGTGCTCTGCTACGATGCCAGAGAGAACAGGTTGGATTATTGTTGTGTTTTTGTGAATGATAGGGGGACCTTGATACATGATTTGCTTTATTGGCTTAATATGTTTTGGTTGTTAGTAATGTTATATTCCTTTAATAAATCTATAGGAAACACTTTAATATAATGGGAAAAGATCAAGAACTACTTGCGGCTGTTATAACGTATTCTTTTTATTTTTTTTTCTCCTCGCAGCTTCAGAATCCAGAAGTGAGATTCCAACAGCAGCTGGACCAGCTCAGTGCAATGGGGTTCCTAAACAGAGAAGCAAATTTACAGGCTTTAATAGCAACTGGAGGAGACATCAATGCAGCTATTGAACGACTACTGGGATCCCAACCATCATAGCGACCATTCCCAGCACAGAAAAAAGTGTAATTTATTTTTGATAATGTCCCGATAAAACACCGGCTTTATTTCAGTTTGACTCTTGGAATTCATTGTCCTTACAAACTAATGAATCATTTACGTTTGGATGAAGTGCAGTAGTTATCTGAACCGTGGGAATCCAAGCTTTTTTATTTGAACATGTTGCATGCATCACAGGCCACCCTATGCTTTCTTGCTTGTGATATATTTTTTTTGTCCAACCCCCCCCCCCCCCCTTTCTTTTTCTTTTCTGTATCCATGCAGTTAGTAAACAGGCTTCAATTAACTGTTTCTTCTGTCGAGAGGTATCTGCTTTCAAATTGTAGCCTTTGGTAGTAATTTATATAGAATACAAAGAATCTATACCGACGTTAAAAAGAATAAGGTTATAATTAGTGATCCAATATCGCTCTCGTGACTTCAGCATGTATTTTCGCTAGCATTACGCTGTATGATTCATACTGCTTGGTTTTCATTTATCATTATCCTTTTTCTCGGCCTCTTTTACTTAACATTATCATTTTTCTGCAATATGTTTAAAATAGTCAGGACTGTGCACCCACACACAGATAAAGTAATCCATTGTATTTAGTAAATTGTGAAGTTGCAAGTGTGTCAAAAAGAGCTGTCGAGGTGAAAGACACTGTAACAGCAGTATGACCATGGACACAGAATGTAGATTTTCGTAGATACATTGTAGAGGAGAATGCATGGGTCTTTGCTGATAGCAAGGCCTTTTTGTGGTGGCTTCTATTCTTTAATGTCAAGCCAAAATTTAAAGAAGCACTCTGGGATTTTATTTCTTTGCTTACATAGGGCTGGATGGGCCATTATCAAAGAATAAGATAGACTATGTATGCCCTATTTGTGGGCTGTTTGCCATCTTGATTCATTCTCCCCTCCTAATAAATCCTACATTTCTAACCATGTCTGACTTTGCAGAGAGAGACTGAGTGGCGTTTCACTGCACTGCTCTGTCTTCTATGAGGGCAGCCATAACAGTGGCTCAATGACACAGCTGCTGTCCCCTTACACTGCAGGGTCTCCATGTTCTCCAATGTGATGCAGTTTGAGCCTCTCTTCCCTGTCATATCTCTTTTCTGTCAGCTCTTTTATGTAGAAGGCAGAAAGACCAGTGTGAAGCTACATATCGCAGAACTATACTGGAGAGTCGGCACACAGAGACCGTACAGGCGGTGTGAATCTGGAGGTTTACATCTCTGCAGCTAATCATCATATACACTTACCTACTATATAGCTCCACTCCTGATTTTTTTAGATGGGGAGACATTTTATCTGTTAGAGAATACAGAGGAACATGGAGAGGTGCGGGGCTGAGAGCTGCCAGGAGGGATTTAATTGGTGGAGATGACAGCCTCACGGGAGAGACAGACTTCCTGTTTATACATTAGAGCAAAGTGTCAGACTTGATCACAGGACCAGGTTCTGATAATGGATGCAACTGAGTTAGGGTTAACAAATAACGCTGCTAGAATACTGCTGGTGAGTTACTAATATATGTAAAATAAAAAAATACAAATAAATCCCGGAGTGCTTCTTTAACTCACAATCCTACCAGGCCCTGTTTGTAACACGGGTTTGTGCTGACACAGCAGGTAGCACCATAGTCTGGTTTCATGCGACTTGATTTCAGGATGTGAGAAAGTGTCATGTGCTCTAATAATTTTTAACCACATTGTACAAACAGATTCTCCTGCGTTTTTATCAGTAGTTCTCTCCTGTGCACAGGTAATAAATAAATGCCAACTAGCCTGTTTCTTGGTCACTTTTCATTTTCCACCTCACTTGAGATATTTCATATTGCAACAATACAAATAGGTGCAAAAAATTTCTGTTCTTTGAACCATTGTGACCTGTCGGATCCGTCCTGCCGCTATGCCGCCGGACTGCTGCTCCGTCCCCATTGACTATAATGGGGTCAGGGCGGAGCTCCGGCGCAGCACTGCAGTGCACGGCGAGAGGCCGCCAGACTAAAAAGTCGGACATAGAGTACTTTAAGTCTGGCGGCCTGTCTGATCCGTCCTGCCGCTAGTGTGAAAGTACCCTTAGTGAATGATGCTGAGCTGCAATACCAGGTACAGCTGCTATTCATGGTAAGCTGCGAAGAGACTGCAGTGCTCACCAAAGAGCTGATTGGTGGGGGTGAAGGGCATCATGGCCCTCCTGGGGAGAGGTTTTCAGTATTAGGTCTCATGCACACGACCGTATGTATTTTGCCATCCGCAAAAAATATGGATGACCTCCATGTGCATTCTGTATTTTGCGGAACGGAACAGCTGGCCCCTAACAGAACAGTACTATCCTTGTCCGTAATGCGGACAATATTAGGACGTTATATTTTTTCGCGGAACGGACATATGGAAACGGAAGGCACACGAAGTACCTTTGGATTTTTGGGCGGACCCATTGAAATTAATGGTTCCGCAAACAAAAGTAACTGACACGGAAAGAAAATACGTTCGTGTGCATCAGCCCTTAAGGATCATGCACATGACCACTGTTTTGCGTTCCGCAAATTGCGGATACCGGCCGTGTGCATTCATTTTGTGGAATAGAACAACCGGCCCCTAATAGAACAGTCCTATCCTTGTCCGTAATGCAGACAATAATGGGACATTTTCAATTTTTTTTACAGAATGGACATGCGGACATATGCACACTGAGTTTTTTTGCGATCCTATTAAAGTGAATGGTTCCGCATACGGGCTGCAAAAAAACGGAACCGACACGGACAAAAAATATGTTCATGGGCATGAGCCCTTAAAAAAATTGGACAACCCCTTGTTTTTAATTTTATGCCAGAAAACTTGTGTAAATTATAACTGACATCTACACCACCTCCTAGATAAAAAAAAAAATTGGCTGCATCTTATCCTAACGGTGCCTTTTTATTTTTGTTTTTTTTAAACTGGCATGTGAAATGCTGGTCTTTAGTAAATGACCCCTATTGTGTTGCATGGACCTTCCAATTTTTCTATGACAGTCCCTCTGTCCCATAAAAAAAAAAAGTTGTGAACTTAAAATAAAACTTTGTAGCCACTGCGATAACAAATATCCTATTAAAATTATTACTTTCACTAGAAAGTTGCCTATGGAGCCATAAGTAAAAAATGAGTGTTAGTGCCCTCTACTTTTTTTTTTTTGTGGTGTGATTTTGATTTGATGGACTCCAGGATGCACATGCAGAAGAATTATTCGTAATCCCATTAAATCCCCTGTGTTTCTACTGAACATAAACTAGATCACTATAGGTTTTTATAGTGGTCTTAATTTGAGGCCTCATACACATAAACACAGATACTGGCTGTGTGCGTCCCGCACTTTCCTCTGACTCTATTTTACAAATGCTTGTTCTTGTCCACAAAATCGACAAGGACATGGTCTATAATTTGTGGAATGGCTGCACAGATGTTATGGAAATGAATGGGGACCAAATACGTTTGTGTGCATGAGGCCTGATTTAGTGAAACCACAGGTTCCCAGGTGTTTCTACCATATTATGGCTGTGAAATCAAGCTAAAAAGTAGAATCAAATACCATTAATGGCCACAAGGGGGCATTGTGAACCAATGTTTGATAACTGCCCATCATCACCTGACAAGTCTTAGGGTCCATTCACACGTCCGCATCCGTTACGCAATTTTGCGGAACAGTTGCAGACCCATTCATTTTCAATAGGGCCGGAATGTGCTATCCGCATTTGCGGATCCGCACTTCCATTCCGCAAAAAAATAGAACATGTCCTATTCTTGTCTGCAATTGCGGACAAGAAAAGGCATTTTCTATGAGAGCATTGCTGGTGTACGTATTTTGCGAATCTGCGAAACACATACGGATGTGTGAATGGACCCTTGTGAATGCCTCCTAATTCAGGGAAACAAGCAATAATAAGGGTCCATTCACACGTCCGTATGTGTTTTGCAGATCCGCAAAACACGTACACCAGCAATGCGCATTCTGCATTTTGCAGACCGCACATCGCCGGCACTCTCATAGAAAATGCCTTTCAGACCCCAAAGTGAATACAGTAGTGTGAATGCCTCCTAATTCAGGGAAACAAGCAATAATACTACTGTATTCACTTTGGGGTCTGAAAGGCATTTTCTATGAGAGTGCCAGCGATGTGCGGATCTGCAAAACACATACGGACGTGTGAATGGACCCTTATTATTGCTTGTTCCCCTGAATTAGGAGGCATTCACATTACTGTATTCACTTTGGGGTCTGAAAACTGCAGATCCACAAAACACGGTTATCGGCCGTGTGCGTTTCACATTTTGCAGAGCAGCACGTCCTGCCCTTTGTTAGAAATGCCTATTCTTAAGATTAGGACAAGTGAAACCTTTCTTGTGGGGCCGTGGAACGGACATATGAATGGAGACAAGTGGTGTTGAAATGAATGGGTCCACATCCGATATGCAAAAAATGCTGATCAGATGTGGACCAAAAATACGGTTGAGTTAAGATGGCACTTGCGGATCTGTATAAGAAAACAAGCACAACAGAAAGTTTGGCCCTCACTTGTCACTGCATTGAATGTTGTCTGAACAGGAAAAATGAATCTGCCTGTATGACCCACCTGGCAGAATTGTCACCAGCAAATTGAACTACAAGTGTAGAGACGCTTTAAATGCTACTGTAAAGCCTCATTCACACGTCAGTGATTTGGTAAGTAATTTCCATTAAGCAATTGGGAGCCAAAACCAGGATTGGAGCCTCCACAGACATGAGGTATAAGGGAAAGATCTGCACCTGTTCTGTGTATAGAGCTGCACCTGGTTTTGGCTCAAAATCACTGATGGAAATCACTGACTGAACACTGACGTGTGAATGAGGCATAAGGGTGTCAGATCTTGTACATACACAAAACTGAACCCTCATTGTCAACAGTTAGGCCTCTTTCACACGAGCGAGTTTTCCGTGCGGGTGCAATGCGTGACGTGAACACATAGCACCCGCACTGAATCCTCACCCATTCATTTCAATGGGTCTGTGTACATGAGCGTTTTTTTCACGCATCAGTTCTGCGTTGTGTGGAAAATGCAGCATGTTCTATATTCTGCGTTTTTCACGCAGCTCTGACCCCATAGAAGTAAATGGGGCTTTAGTGAAAAACGCATTGCATCCGGAAGCAAGTGCGGGTGCGATGCGTTTTTCACTGATGATCGCTAAGAGATGTTGTTTGTAAACCTTCAATTTTTTTATCACGCGCGTTAAAAACGCATTGCACTCGCATGGAAAAAACTGAACGCAATCGCAGACAAAACTGACTGAACTTGCTTGTAAAATGGTGCAAGTTTTACTGAACGCATCCGGACCTAATCCGTCACGCTCATGTGAAAGAGGCCTTAGGCCTCTTGCACACGATTGTGCGCGCCCCGTGGCCTTGCTACGGCGTGCACATTGCGGGCCGCAATGAACGAACACCCACCGTGGGGCAGCTGCAGCGGATCGCGGACCCATTCACTTTAATGGGTCCGCGATCCGGCCGTTCTGCAAAAAGATGGGACATATTATATCTTTTTGCGGTACGGGACAAAACCCCACGGAAGCACTCAGTAGTGCTTCCGTAGGGTTCCATTCTGTGCTTCCGTTCCGCATCTCCGGATTTGCGGACCGATTAGAGTGAATGGGTCCGCATCCGTGATGCGGAATGCACACGGAACGGTGCCCGTGTATTGCGGATCTGCAAATGCGGTCCGCAATACGGCCACGGAGCACAAATCTTTGTGTGCAATAAGCCTTACTGGTCATGACCGTAGTTCCATCTTCCAGTAATTGCCGCTCTCAGTAGTAGTGTCTTCATTACACCGTTCATCCGAGTTGCACTTTTGTTCGTTGTTTATTTGCCTAAAGGTCTGTGAAATATGTTTCTGGAAATGCAGCTTTGCCGCTGCATGCTCTGGAGACATTATTATATTAAAGAAATGCTGTACTCAGGGTTTTGCCAGCCTTCTAAACCTCACCTTGGGAGAGACTACAAGCCTCTTCAACCAGAGGTCAGGGAAAGTGGTTAGAGGGACGAACAATCGCCCCCAGGTCTGCTATGCCTATTGTATATCAGAGGATTACATGTTCAGGTCACCTAGGGCAGCATACAAAAAAATGTAGTAAAAGAAAAATTGTGTTTTGGTAAAAAAAAAAATACATTTATGGAAGTAAAAAATTGACCTGCAGTACAGATGGCATTCTATGCAATGACAAAGTTGAAATCTGTGGTAAATCCGCAATAAATTCCACATGTAACGTGGATTTGGTGTGGAAGGTAGCTTAAGGGTTAAAAGGACATAGACTACAAACTAATTGCAAGGTGGAGAATTGTTTGCTGGCCTCCAGATAACTATCAGATTTGCTGCAGATTTTTTTTTCCAGTATTTGCAGTGTTATAACTGATTCCATGCAAGTATCGCAGCTCCACTAAGAAAAATGTAAAGCCTCAAATGAAATCCCATTAACTGGAACATTTTGGGGCAGATTTAGTAATCCCATAGATTATGTAAACTTTTGCAAGCTGTCTACAGATGCACCAAATTTATCACAGGGGCTCAGGCGGAGGATAAATCTGGTGCAGGGATAGACACTTCTCTCTGACTCTATACAAACTATTGGTCAGCTTACTTTGAGACCGAATTTTACGTCAGAACTGTGGTACGCCAAAATGTTGCATACTAAGCCACGTCCCCTTGGGATAAACACAGATCATTTCTCTAAACCTAGATGTGCCAAATTGTACCACATTTTGGTACAATTTACAGTATGCCAAAATCATCATCTGCTGGGGGATAGTTAAGTGGGCCCTCTGAAATATTGGTGAGTATGGGGGCCTTAAAAGGGTTTTCGCACTAACAATACTTATTCCTGGTCCTGTGGACAGGGGATAAGTGTCTGACTTCTGGAAGCCCCATCGCTGAGACCCCCAACAATCACAATCCCATAGAATTGAATGGAAAGGTGGTCATACATGTGCACTCCCACTCCATTTTCATGGGGCACTTGGGGATTCCTGCTTTTGTGATCTCAGGTGGTCCTAACAGTGGGACCACCAGCAATGAAGAATCTTATCCAAATCTCTGGCTGATCTTTGGAATTCTGCTGTGGTTTTGCAGATTTGCCTCAGGATACAGCCTTGTTCAATGTAGCCTGCATTTTTTATGAGGAAACTGCTCTAAGAAGGGGCATATCCCTTTGTGACGGGGTTTGAAAATCCTTGTGGAAATAATCCACGGCTGTATTTAGCGCAGATTTCATCACAGAAACCAAACACAAAATCCATCATGTGAATAATCCCTGGTACATACCAATTTGTACGACTTCTATTGAACTAGTAAATCTGTATACAGAAACTCCCCCTAGTGGCAGCTGTAGGAAGTCAGAATTTTGTTATTTAAAACTACAAAGGGTATATGAAGCTCAGTATCTGCAAAGCGGATTTCCAACTGTTATGTTAAAGGGGTTGTCCCACAAAAAATATTCTACATTTTTCAAGCCGTACCTGGATCTGAATACTTTTGTAATAACATGTAATTAAAAATTTTGTATAGCCGCTGAGTTATTAACTGAAATCTATTTGTATAGTGCCTTCTGTTTGCTCATTTTCAAAATTCCTTGTCCTGCTCACTTAGATGGAAGCACATGATCAGTTTCATCCTCCAGTTGCCACCAGCTGCAGTGAAAAGGGCACACCCTGAGAAAGGACATTCCCCCTAAACTGCCAGCTTGAAATAAATCTAGCAGAACAATTGGAGCAATGAATGAGGAGACCTCTGGATCCATGTGAGTTACAGGGCTTTGTTAGAAAGAGACTGCCGTTCACCATATGATATCTGATTTTCATGTTTTACGTTATTCATGGGACAACCTGTTTAAGAAAAAAAAAATTGTGCTAAAACAGGGTGATGTAATTTTTTTATTTAATTAAATTGGATATGATAGAGAGAGGGAAGCTGAGCTCTGTGATATATAGGTTTATATGGTTTGGAGCAGGATTTCATGAGGAAATCGGGTACAACCTAACAGGAGAGGTGGCAATGCTGATTAGGCTGCCCCCACAGGATAATTTACAGCCTTCTCTATATCAACACTGGTGCAGGGAATGCTGTCGATCAGCTTTACATGTACACACTGATAGGGGGAGAGCCGTCAATGATCATTTGTTCAGAAGACAATTTTAAGCTAAGACCAATGGTGAGGCCAAGGTATCTCCTCGTTCTAGCTGTGGAGTCCCCAGTAGAAAAAGACTGAGAAGCTGTGTCATAGTCTATGCACTTTTCTGTCTTAAGACTACCTAGGTATCTTACAGTCCAGCTCAGCCTTTATTTCAGATACTATTTCTGAGATATCCTTCTCAATGTTAACAGCCATGAAAAGCTCAGGTGCTGCTGGAGGCTCCAGTGTGTCAAACTGGGACTGTAATAATGTTAGTGGCATGAAATGTCCTCTTCTTTTCTGCATCCGTTCAGAGATCAGTTCCATTGAACCTTGCAAATGGATGAAGATTGTATGCGAAGAAATGTCATCTTCACTGTGTTGACGCTGTTCCTCAGGAATCAGTGCATCTTGTCCAGTTGTCAGGGTTTTCCTGTAGGCCTTCTTCAGAGCTGAACATGCCAGCACCACATGCTGGCCACAGGCTTTCTCTCTAGGAGAGAACATAATGGTCATCACCTTCTCAGTACTTGCATCATATCGTATGCTGCTCTACATCTCTCCTTCAACACTTTCCATGGAATAATGAATGAGGTTGAATGGGGAGGAACTGTAATTCCAGCAGTCCCTTTTGTAATCTCATTCAACACCTGATTATTATCATTAGATCCAATGTATAATAATGTGTCTGATATCATAAAACACCTTTTTTGTGTCAGTCTCTCTAAGGCCTCATGCACACAACCGTTCCGTTTTTGGTGGCCCGCAAATTGCGGATCCGCAAAACACGGAAGCCACCCGTGTGCCTTCTGCAATTTGAAGAACGGAACAGGCGGCCCATTGTAGAAATGCCTATTCTTGTCCGGAAAAAGGGACGTGAATAGGACAGGTTATATTTTTTTTGTGGGGCCACGGAACGGAGCAACGGATGCGGACAACACACGGAGTGCTGTCCGCATCTTTTGCGGCCCCATTGAAGTGAATGGGTGCGGCTCGGATGCGGACCAGAACAACGGTGGTGTGCATGAGGCCTAAGAAAGACTTTGGCAGCACTTCTAGGATACAGCTACTAGGTGACAGATAAGGTGGCCAAGATCGCAGGGGCAATGCAGTGTAGCGGTGATCCTATTGAAAGGAATGGTGTCACAGCTCGAGCAACCTCTGAATCTTAAAAAAATCCAACTCTACTGGATTTTTGGGATTTAAGGGTCACAGTTGCGGCATACGTACAACTGTCACTGCAACCCCATCCCTTTCAATGGGATCACCACTACACTGCAATGCCCCTGAGATCTTGGCTGCTTCAGCTGTCACGCGAGCGGAGTCGCTGTGTAGCCATACCCTTATTGAAAGCAAACTACACAGACACCACCAATGATTCAAGATCATTAAAGACAGCTGGCGGCTATATTAGTCTATAAAAGCTGCAGAATTACATTCTTTATTTCCTATGAACAAACACCCTTCAGACATACAGTTGCTGTGGGAAAGTCACATACACTGGTATAATCATATACTTTTATAGTAACCTTTTCCTGTGGTCTTACGCTACCTCTGCGCTCTCCATCTTCCGATCCCTGCACTGTTTACATCCGGTTGACTATGGTCTATGACCGACTGTAGCAGTGATGCGGCCACTAGCAGCACATCACTGATGAAGCCAGTCATTGGCTGGAGCAGTGCATGTGACCATGGCCAGTGCCAGGACCAGAAGATGGAGGCAGTGCAGAGGACCGGTAAGTATGAATCTTCTGTTTCAGGGGCCATGCTGAGGGAACTTGATCAATTTTACCAGAAAACCCTTTAATGTGACAAAAAAACGTGTTCCTCTAACAACGAAAGAGAAAATATTTCCACTCCTTCCAATATCCCGTTATTGCTTGTTACTCTGAATATTTTTCTTAAATATAATATTTGATTAAAAGGGTTGTTCACCCCCAGGGGCCTTTCTGGCAGACCCCCCCAGTGTGGCCAGCCCTATGGAGGGAATCATACTTACTTGATCCCTGCCTCTGGGATCTGGCTCCTTTGCTCCTCCACCTCTGGTACAGATAGCCAGTCAGATCGCCATCAACATCAGGTTTGACATGTGCCATGTGCAGTCATTGGCTGCAGTGGTGATGTGTGCCCCATGTGTCATGTGACCAGTGACTTGAAGCATGGTGGACATGTCCCCGCAGTGGCCACTTGTTGGCTGCAGCAGCAACGTGACCAGTGTCAAAGCAGATGCTGACCTGGAGAGATATGGTATTCTCCACAAGAATCATTGTTTCTCGGGGAAAATATCTCTGTACATACAGCACCTGACAGAACCTCTACAGCAGCTCAGAAAGGCTGTAGAGCTCCACAGTTCTGTGTAACGCTTCTTAGAGGTATAGAAGAGTGAATTAAAGAGGATTTGTCTCGTCCTCACAGAGTTAAAACTGGTGGCAGACCGTTACAGCTGGCTCTTCACTCTCCTGTTTGTCCACAGTCGTTGGCATTAGTTTCTTGCCAGATACCAGCAAATCATCAGTTGGGCAGTAGTGACCACTGACTTGACAATTCACTCATACTGGGTGCTGAAACTAATGGCACTGATGGTGGACGAACTGCTGGAGGTAGAAGGACAAATAAAGTCCTGAAACCAGTGAAGAGGTGGCTGTAAAAGTATGCTGCCAGCTTTAGTTCTGTTCAGCAAGTTTTCTTTAAGCTTTTCATACATTTTGAAAAAACAAACATTTTGACATGTGAATTTGAAGGAAACCTGTCGCCATGCAGCGCAATCTGACAGGTATAGAGCAGAAGGAGTTGAGCAGATTGATTTATAGTTTTATGAGAAAATATTCAGCAAAACCTGAAACACTTAGGCTGGGTTCACACGAGCGGATGCCGTGCGTGGCATCCGCTCCGTGAAAGAGTGCCAAGACCCGATGCAGACTGCAGAGGCACGGAGCATTAACATGACTGATAATGCTCCGTGCCTCTCTGTGACCTCTTTACTACGAGATTACTGAGAGGCACGGAACATTATCAGTCATGTTAATGCTCCGTGCCTCTGCAGTCTGCATCGGGTCTTGGCACTCTTTCACGGAGCGGATGCCACGCACGGCATCCGCTCGTGTAAACCCAGCCTTAGGCCTCTTTCACACGGGGCGTTGTGGGAAAATGTGCAGGTGCGTTGCGGGAACACCCGCGATTTTTCCGCGCGAGTGCAAAACATTGTAATGCGTTTTGCACTCGCGTGAGAAAAATCGCGCGTGTTTGGTACCCAAACCCGAACTTCTTCACAGAAGTTCGGGCTTGGGATCGGTATTGTGTAGATTGTATTATTTTCCCTTATAACATGGTTATAAAGGAAAATAATAGCATTCTGAATACAGAATGCATAGTAAAACATCACTGGAGGGGTTAAAAAAAAAAAATATATTTTTAACTCACCTAAAGTCCACTTGATCGCGGCCCGGCATCTCCTTCTGGCTTCATCTGATCTCTGTGCAGCAACAGGACCTGTGGTGACGTCATTCCGGTCATCACATGGTACGTCACATGATCTTTTACCATGGTGATTCACCATGGTAAAAGATCATGTGATGACCGGAGTGACGTCATCACAGGTCCTTGAACTATAATGAATGCTCAAGGGGACAGAAGCAGATGCCGGCTACGCGATCAAGTGGATTAAATGATTTTTTATTTTTTTATTAACCCCTCCAGCGCTATTTTACTATGCATTCTGTATTCAGAATGCTATTATTTTCCCTTATAACCATGTTATAAGGGAAAATAATAATGATCGGGTCTCCATCCCGATCGTCTCCTAGCAACCGTGCGTGAAAATCGCACCGCATCCGCACTTGCTTGCGGATGCTTGTGATTTTCACGCAACCCCATTCATTTCTATGGGACCTGCGTTACGTGAAAAACGCACAATATAGAGCATGCTGCGATTTTCACGCAACGCACAAGTGATGCGTGAAAATCACCGCTCATGTGAACAGCCCCATAGAAATGAATGGGTCGGGATTCAGTGCGGTTGCAATGCGTTCAACTTACGCATCGCATCCGTGCGGAATACTCGCCCGTGTGAAAGGGGCCTTATGCTTTTTCTATGCTTAAATGTTGTAGGTGGTTCTACAACCCCAATTCAAAAAAGTTGTGTAAATGTAAATAAAAATTCTCCTAGATCCATAGTTTATTCACAATAGAATACAGAACACATGGCAGATGTTGAAATGGAGACATTTTACCAGTTCATAAAAACATTAACTCATTTAGATGATAGCAACACATGTCAAAAAAAGTTGGAAAAGGAGCAAAAAAAAAAAAGGCTGAAAATGTAAGTGGTACTAATAAAATCAGCTGGAGGAGCAATTTGCAGCTAAATTACAGGACTGGGTATAAAAAGAGCATGTTAGTCTACTTTCACACTAGCGTTAATAGTTTCCAGTATCGAGATCAGTCATACGTTTTGTTCCCATTCATTGTCAATGGGGACAGAAAGTAACTGAACAGAACGGAATGCTCTAAAATGTATTCAGTTCCGTTCTCATACTGGAGAAAAAACTGCAGCATGCTTTCCGTCATGGGATGCGGAGCAAGACGGATCCGTCATGACCCACAATTCAAGTCAATGGGGACGTGTCCGTTTTCTCTGACACAATAGAAAACTGATCCGTCCCCTATTGACATTCCATGGAGTTCATGACGGATCCGTCTTGGCTATGCTAAAGATAATACAATCAGTTCCGTCCATAACGGATGCAGATGGTTGTATTATCAGTAACGGAAGCGTTTTTGCTGAACCCTGACGGATCCAGCAAAAACGCTAGTGTGAAAGTAGCTTAAGAGAGGCACAATGTCTCAGAGGCAAAGACAGTCAGAGGTTAACCAATTTGCGAAAAACTGTGTCTAAAAATTGTGGAACAATTTCAGAAAAATATTCCTCAATTTAAAATTGTGAATACTTCAAGTATCCCTTCTCTTTCAGGGAAGGCCTTACTTATTTCAACAAGAAAATGCCAAGCCACATCCTGCAGACATTAGAACAGCATGGGTTCACAGAAGAAGAGTCCGGGTACTGAACTGGCCTGCCTGCAATCCAGAGCTTTCATCAATAGAAAACATTTGGCCCATCGTGAAACAAGAAATATGGCAAAGAAGATTCAAAGACTGTTGAGCAGCTAGAATCCTCATCAGACAAGAATGGGACAACATTCCTCGCCCAAAACTCCAGCAACTGAACTCCTCACTTCCCAGACATTCACATACTGTTGTTGAAAGAAGAGATGCTACACAATGGTAGACATGGCCCTGTCCCAACTTTTTGAGATGTGTTGCTGCCATCAAGTTCTAAATGAGTTACATTTTTTTAATGAAATGGTAAAATGTCTCACTTTCTACATCTGCTGTGTGTTCTATGATCTATTGACAATACAATTGTCTATGAGGTTTGTAAATCTTTGCATTCTGATTTTATTTACATTTAATTACATTTTACACCGTGTCCTAAATTTATTTGGAATTAGGGTTGTACTTATTGGTTGACAGCTAACTCTCTGTGTTTAGTCATACATATTTAGCTGTCAATCACTAAGTAGGAACACCCACATACCTCCTAAGCGTAGAGATTTAAAGGCTATGGACCTTATTATTTAACCCCTTTGAAGAAGAAAGTTTCTGACACCCTTATCCTCACTACAGGGAGTGCAGAATTATTAGGCAAATGAGTATTTTGACCACATCATCCTCTTTATGCATGTTGTCTTACTCCAAGCTGTATAGGCTCGAAAGCCTACTACCAATTAAGCATATTAGCTGATGTGCATCTCTGTAATGAGAAGGGGTGTGGTCTAATGACATCAACACCCTATATTAGGTGTGCATAATTATTAGGCAACTTCCTTTCCTTTGGCAAAATGGGTCAAAAGAAGGACTTGACAGGCTCAGAAAAGTCAAAAATAGTGAGATATCTTGCAGAGGGATGCAGCACTCTTAAAATTGCAAAGCTTCTGAAGCGTGATCATCGAACAATCAAGCGTTTCATTCAAAATAGTCAACAGGGTCGCAAGAAGCGTGTGGAAAAACCAAGGCGCAAAATAACTGCCCATGAACTGAGAAAAGTCAAGCGTGCAGCTGCCAAGATGCCACTTGCCACCAGTTTGGCCATATTTCAGAGCTGCAACATCACTGGAGTGCCCAAAAGCACAAGGTGTGCAATACTCAGAGACATGGCCAAGGTAAGAAAGGCTGAAAGACGACCACCACTGAACAAGACACACAAGCTGAAACGTCAAGACTGGGCCAAGAAATATCTCAAGACTGATTTTTCTAAGGTTTTATGGACTGATGAAATGAGAGTGAGTCTTGATGGGCCAGATGGATGGGCCCGTGGCTGGATTGGTAAAGGGCAGAGAGCTCCAGTCCGACACAGACGCCAGCAAGGTGGAGGTGGAGTACTGGTTTGGGCTGGTATCATCAAAGATGAGCTTGTGGGGCCTTTTCGGGTTGAGGATGGAGTCAAGCTCAACTCCCAGTCCTACTGCCAGTTTCTGGAAGACACCTTCTTCAAGCAGTGGCACAGGAAGAAGTCTGCATCCTTCAAGAAAAACATGATTTTCATGCAGGACAATGCTCCATCACACGCGTCCAAGTACTCCACAGCGTTGCTGGCAAGAAAGGGTATAAAAGAAGAAAATCTAATGACATGGCCTCCTTGTTCACCTGATCTGAACCCCATTGAGAACCTGTGGTCCATCATCAAATGTGCGATTTACAAGGAGGGAAAACAGTACACCTCTCTGAACAGTGTCTGGGAGGCTGTGGTTGCTGCTGCACGCAATGTTGATGGTGAACAGATCAAAACACTGACAGAATCCATGGATGGCAGGCTTTTGAGTGTCCTTGCAAAGAAAGGTGGCTATATTGGTCACTGATTTGTTTTTGTTTTTGAATGTCAGAAATGTATATTTGTGAATGTTGAGATGTTATATTGGTTTCACTGGTAAAAATAAATAATTGAAATGGGTATATATTTGTTTTTTGTTAAGTTGCCTAATAATTATGCACAGTAATAGTCACCTGCACACACAGATATCCCCCTAAAATAGCTCAAACTAAAAACTACTTCCAAAAATATTCAGCTTTGATATTAATGAGTTTTTTGGGTTCATTGAGAACATAGTTGTTGTTCAATAATAAAATTAATCCTCAAAAATACAACTTGCCTAATAATTCTGCACTCCCTGTATTAGTTAACACTTCAGAATACTGAATGTAAGCCTCTATCCCACTCAGAGGACTGCAGCTTCAGGGACTGGTTGAACTTCCATTTGCATTGTTGAGAGTGACCAGGAACCATGGCATGGGAGCGTCAGGGGATTGGAAATATGAGTATGACTAATTCAAACATTTTTACAGCATTCTGGACAAGCCATTTAAGCTTTCACCCAATGAACTTTCAAAGGGATCTCATCAACGTAGATGTCACAGACCGTGAAACAAAAACAATGGCGGAGATACACTCACCTAAAGAATTATTAGGAACACCTGTTCTATTTCTCATTAATGCAATTATCTAGTCAACCAATCATATGGCAGTTGCTTCAATGCATTTCGGGGTGTGGTCCTGGTCAAGACAATCTCCTGAACTCCAAACTGAATGTCAGAATGGGAAAGAAAGGTGATTTAAGCAATTTTGAGCGTGGCATGGTTGTTGGTGCCAGACGGGCCGGTCTGAGTATTTCACAATCTGCTCAGTTACTGGGATTTTCACGCACAACCATTTCTAGGGTTTACAAAGAATGGTGTGAAAAGGGAAAAACATCCAGTATGCGGCAGTCCTGTGGGCAAAAATGCCTTGTGGATGCTAGAGGTCAGAGGAGAATGGGCCGACTGATTCAAGCTGATAGAAGAGCAACATTGACTGAAATAACCACTCGTTACAACCAAGGTATGCAGCAAAGCATTTGTGAAGCCACAACACGCACAACCTTGAGGCGGATGGGCTACAACAGCAGAAGACCCCACCTAGTACCACTCATTTCCACTACAAATAGGAAAAAGAGGCTACAATATGCACAAGCTCACCAAAATTGGACTGTTGAAGACTGGAAAAATGTTGCCTGGTCTGATGAGTCTCGATTTCTGTTTAGACATTCAAATGGTAGAGTCCGAATTTGGCGTAAACAGAATGAGAACATGTATCCATCCTCTGATGGCTACTTCCAGCAGGATAATGCACCATGTCACAAAGCTCGAATCATTTCAAATTGGTTTCTTGAACATGACAATGAGTTCATTGTACTAAAATGGCCCCCACAGTCACCAGATCTCAACCCAATAGAGCATCTTTGGGATGTGGTGGAACGGGAGCTTTGTGCCCTGGATGTGCATCCCTCAAATCTCCATCAACTGCAAGATGCTATCCTATCAATATGGGCCAACATTTCTAAAGAATGCTATCAGCACCTTGTTAAATCAATGCCACGTAGAATTAAGGCAGTTCTGAAGGCAAAAGGGGGTCCAACACCGTATTAGTATGGTGTTCCTAATAATTCTTTAGGTGAGTGTATATTAAGACTGGCACTTCCATCCGCCAGTCTTGATCTACCTGCGCTGGCGTGAGATGAGACTAATTTATTGAGAGTATAACAAAACAATAACAAACATAGGTGCACTCTGCAGTCTCACTAATTCTCAAACTGATTTTAAAATTGAGAGATTAGTCAACATGTCCTACGGTGTAGAACATGTCTTAAGCCCGGACACCACGACAAGGTTTCTCAAGTAGCCCGGGACCCTACACTCTCCTACCTGAGCCATATGGGCAATACCAGGAGCCAGTGGGCAAATTACAGGAGCATAGGGCCGACTCGCAAACAACTCACCAGTTACCTCCAGCATGTGGCCATGCTTGCAATGGGAGGAGGGAGGAGTCTGTGAGTCCCACTCAAGACTTGCTGATATAGCCCAGGCTTCACAGGTGCACCTAAATGTGACCTGTAGATGGAAAACAGGCACATTTAAATAGGAGTTTATACACCTCCAGGAATCTATATATACAAACTAAGAAGACAGGTTGGCATCAGCATATGGCTCAGGTAGGAGAGTGTAGGGTCCCGGGCTACTTGAGAAACCTTGTCGTGGTGTCCGGGCTTAAGACATGTTCTACACCGTAGGACATGTTGACTAATCTCTCAATTTTAAAATCAGTTTGAGAATTAGTGAGACTGCAGAGTGCACCTATGTTTGTTATTGTTTTGTTATATTGTTATATTAATTATCACATCCGCACTTGTTACCTTGTGTAGGATGTCTATTGTGGTACTTGTGGTTCGCCGCGGGCATCCTCCATTGTATGCATTTTGCTGGGGATTGCCATTAGCAACGGGCCACAAGTGCAGGATTTGCTCCCCTATATATATGCACAACTGCATGTGGGTTTGAGCAGCTCCTGCTGATGCCAACCTGTCTTCTTAGTTTGTATATATAGATTCCTGGAGGTGTATAAACTCCTATTTAAATGTGCCTGTTTTCCATCTACAGGTCACATTTAGGTGCACCTGTGAAGCCTGGGCTATATCAGCAAGTCTTGAGTGGGACTCACAGACTCCTCCCTCCTCCCATTGCAAGCATGGCCACATGCTGGAGGTAACTGGTGAGTTGTTTGCGAGTCGGCCCTATGCTCCTGTAATTTGCCCACTGGCTCCTGGTATTGCCCATATGGCTCAGGTAGGAGAGTGTAGGGTCCCGGGCTATTTGAGAAACCTTGTCGTGGTGTCCGGGCTTAAGACATGTTCTACACCGTAGGACATGTTGACTAATCTCTCAATTTTAAAATCAGTTTGAGAATTAGTGAGACTGCAGAGTGCACCTATGTTTGTTATTGTTTTGTTATATTGTTATATTAATTATCACATCCGCACTTGTTACCTTGTGTAGGATGTCTATTGTGGTACTTGTGGTTCGCCGCGGGCATCCTCCATTGTATGCATTTTGCTGGGGATTGCCATTAGCAACGGGCCACAAGTGCAGGATTTGCTCCCCTATATATATGCACAACTGCATGTGGGTTTGAGCAGCTCCTGCTGATGCCAACCTGTCTTCTTAGTTTGTAATTTATTGAGAGGCGGATACTTCTTAACAAATTAGGCGTATGTCTACCCTGCTGTGCGCCAGAAACTGAAGCCTACACCAGCTACAGGCTAGAACTTCCACCACTTTCTGGCGAGTGGGCCGCACCGAGCCACGCACCTCCCACTATGACACAGCTCCGTTTCTGAAGTGCCAAGAAGCCCAAAAAGTCACAAATTATGGAGCACACATGGCGTGCACCATAATCTGCAACTTTTTTATGACAAATAGTGGTGTAAACGGCTTCAGAAATGTCCCTCTCTATTCCCTATTGGATATGCAATATTTTCTTGTAGTTCCAGGTGTCATTGTGAAATCATTATTCACTACCGTACAGTCACCCTCAGTACATTTTTTTTATACAGCCATAGTTATGTGTTATATGAAAGAGGAGCATAGTAGAATTATCACAGATAAGTAATCCCCAGATGTGAATGCGGTGGGAGGCCTACACTGCGGCTGAAACTCTCTTTCCTTCATGGTCACTGGTGATTGCTTTATACAGCGTTTAGACATGAGTGCTTCATTAATCTTTCATAGGATGCTCTAGTGATCAAAACATCAGAAATCACTGTATGAAATACTGTATATTACAAAGGAAATGTTTGCATAGATAGTATGTATGTATAAATTTACCTCTCTCGGGCTTCGTGCACATGGCAGAGCCAATAGAAAAATACCATGGCCCAAATTTATCATTATTATTCACCACTTTTGTGATAAAGTTATGGGACTTATGCAAAAATATTTGTGCATGTGCCCTTACACAACCGGCTTTGCCACTTTCCCAATATGGGGCGGCAAGGGCAGGGAGGGGGCATAGAAGAACATTGAAATCTGGTGTAGATCTCAGTTCAGGCGCATGGACTGCTGGATGCTGTGCCTAGTGTATGATGAGGCATAAGTCTAAATCAGGTGCAGCATCCAGCAGCACGCCTGGGTACGCCGCAGAGCTATGATCAATCTGGCCCCATGTGTCTTGATATGAAATTATAAGCCTATGGGTGAGTTCTATTCTAGCAAGCTAATTTACAGCTCTGTATAACTCAGCAGATGTATGGAGCTGTAATACGGTAGTGGGCATGAGAAGTTACAATGAGAGAATATATGCAGTAAATTCCATTAATCTGACATCTAATAATTTAGAATTGGATATGTAACTAATTAGAACATTCCTCTTATCAAAACCACAAGGGCCCTGATTTTTCTAAACTGATGTAAAGGAAAACTGGCTTAGTTGCCTATATTAACCAATCAGATTCCACCTTTCATTTTCCAAAGCAGCTCTGAAAATGCAAGGTGGAATCTGATTGGTTGCTATTGGTTGATAAAGCTCCCACAAGGACTTTAGGACAGTTTGTGTTAAGACTTTATTTAGGGTTGAAGGTTGAGGGCTTGCATACTTCTCTATGACACATAATCCAAATAATCTAAAGCATTTAATGGTGATGAAGATAGCAGGGACCTAGACGATTAGCCCCAGATTTAGCCCCATTTAGTTGCCATTAATTTGTATGTGGTCACCCACCAAGGTTTGCTTGTGGGATCCACAGCAAGAATTCACATGGCAGTTCTTTTTTCCCCATGCCAGAAAAATCTGCTAGTATGTGAATTAATGCATGGATTTTCTAATTGAACAATTGGGGCGTAATTATGACATGTGAGCATGCCCTAACAAACACAGCATGGAAGTGTGGCAGTCAGGAACGGGAGAGTCAAGTTTTGGGAACAGCCCAGGGCCCATGGTCTACTTAAAGGGGTTGTCTCACAAGGCACTTGCTAATGTATTGTGATCGCCCAAAGAGAAATGAATTCAAGGGGCTGTCTCACTTCAGCAAATGGCATTTATCATGTAGAGAAAGTTAATACAAGGCACTTACTAATGTATTGTGATTTTCCATATTGCTTCCTTTGCTGGCTGGATTCATTTTTTCATTACATTATACACTGCTCGTTTCCATGGTTATGACCACCCTGCAATCCAGCAGTGGTGGCCGGGCTCATACACTATAGGAAAAAGCACCAGTACGCATAGGATGGCTCTTTTCCCTATAATCTACAAGCACGGCCACCACTGCTGGATTGCAAGGTGGTCATAACCATGATTCGATGGAACTTAAACACTTTGGGCCAGATTTATCATGACTCTGACAGCTCACTCCACTTTCACATATGGCTAAAGTCAGTTTTAGCCAAGTCAGATTTATGATCGGCCCTTTAAGACTGTAATAAATGTGGTTTGATGGTAGCAGTTTATCCGTCAGTAAGCAGCTTTACAAAAGTCGCACATCTTTACGAAAAAGTCGCACGTTTTTATGAAAAAGTCGCATGTTCTATTAAAAAGTCTCATAAGATAAGCATGGTCCTCACTGGAGTGAAATTGCGACTTTTTTGCGACTTTTTAAATAGTTCCAATAGTAAATCTGTCTAGAGATTGATTTACATAAGAAAACACGCCCACTTTCAAAAAACTGGCGAGCATAGTGCAGAGCAGGAAAAAGTCGCAAATTTGTGCGCAGTTTTAGCGTTTGGGACTTTTTTTGGGACTTTTTCACTCCATTATTCTGACCTGAGCTAATGATAAATCTGGCCCTTTGTCTCTGATCTGAATAGCAATGAAATTGGACTTCATTTTACCTATGAACATGATCCGTCCAGTATCACATTTCTGGACGTTAAGGTAACAATAACAGGGGATCATTTATCCACCAATTTATTCAGGAAGACAACAGCCACAAACTCTCTCCTTCATTGGAGCAGCTATCACCCCACCTCCCTCAAACAGGGTATTCCAAGAGGACAGTACCTCCGGGCTCGGAGGAACTGTTCCAGTGACGAAGCCTTTTATAGGGAAGCGAGGGCCCTCCAGGCCAGATTTGCTGCTAGAGGCTACCCACAAGGAGTGCTTAACGATGCCTTTAAACACGCACGGTCCAAGGTACGCAGTGATTTACTTACCCCAAAAATAAAAATAGACAGCCCCCAGCCGTTGAGAATTATTTCTAATTTCGACACTGCTAATCAAGAAGTGAAGGAAATTTTAAATAAATACTGGGCCATCCTAAAGATGGACCCTGATCTTTCTGAAGTTGTGTCCGATCGCCCGTCCGTCTCTTATAGACGGGGTAAAAGTCTTAGGGATCGGCTGGTGGCTAGTCATTTTACAGCACCTATTAAAGAGGGTACATGGCTGGACCGACGGCCGTCAGGTGTCTATAGATGCGGCGGGTGCAAAGCATATGAATTTGTAAATACAGCTAAGATTATCACTGGATCAACAACGGGTCAGACCTTCTTGATACGTGATTTTATTAATTGCAGATCAAAGGGACTAGTATACCTGTGTCAGTGCAGTTGCCCCCTGGACTATGTCGGCAAGACAGTCAGAGAATTCAGAAGGCGAATTCTTGAACATGTGAATGACGTGAAGAATAAGGAGGTGACCCCGATTGCGACACATGTGAATGAGGTCCATGATGGAGACCCGAGGTCCCTCCGTTTTACTGTTCTTGACGTGGTTCATCCATCTCCCCGTGGGGGTGATTGGGATAGGAGAATTCTACAAAAAGAAAGCGAATGGATCCATAGACTCCGGTCCCAATCCCCCCTAGGGCTCAATGAAAGACTCACATTCTCATGTTTCCTGTGACCTATTTTGCTTTCTGGCCCTATGGCATATCCCTGGTATATTCTCTTGTCTCCCTCTTCCCTTACCCCTACCCCCTCCTTCTATTCCCTTGCTACCCATGGGTTCGGCTGATCGTTTCGTCCCTATAGACTTGGCCTGGTGCGTGAAGCACCTATACGTTGTTATCATTCTCACTTATCTAGTTATTTTTTATATATCTATTATCGTATCAATGACTGCGAATTTACATTTGTCCTATGTTATATTCTTGGTTCAGCCACTCCCCATTAGGTATCTCTTATAACTCTCATTTTATAGGCATAATAATCTGGATAATTACTGCTCGTTTAGAGATGCCTTATCTCCTCTCTATCATGAGGGGCTGTCTTTGTGCCATACTTATTATATTATGGTATATATCTCTGAATTTTATTCCAGATGCATCTTTTTCAAAGGTCCGGCCTGACGTGCGCTCCACTCTGGAACGCATGTCCACCGGTGATGACGTCTAAATTGGACGCCACACACAGTTTCCATCATCTCAGTGCTGAGCTGCGCTTCACCCTGTAGCGCAGGTTCCCTGACGTCACATCCGGGCGCCGTAACCGGAAGTCCCATGTGCGGCGTGCTTTCCACAGTGGAACGCACACGATCATTACTAGCTGACTAGAGTACAGCTTAGCCGTCACATGGGGTTATTCATTATCTTTGATTGGGAGGGGTTTACTATAAGAGGGGGTGGCCCCCCATGGCAAATTGTTGGACCCTGGGAGAAGCCACTATCATCCATCATGGGAGGATAAGCTTCTTGTTGGCACTAACAGTGAGTAACCCCAGCTACCACATGGTACTTTTATCTTTGGGGTCATCTGAAGGCAATTGTCTATGCTGTGAAGATACGAGATGTGCAGCACCTGAAACTACGGATACTGGAAGCCTGTGCTAGCATTTCTCCTGCGGTGTTGCTATCAGTGTGTGAAGAGTTGGAGAAGAGGGTTGCATTGACAATCCAACACAATGGGCAGCACATTGAACACATTTTATAAGTGGTCAGAAACTTGTAAATAACTCATGAAAGAATAAAGTTACGTTAAAACCAAGCACAACATTGTTTTTCTTGTGAAATTCCCAATAAGTTTGATATGTCACATGACCCTCTTCCTATTGAAAAAACAAAAGTTGGATTCAAAATGGCCGACTTCAAAATGGCCACCATGGTCACCACCCATCTTGAAAAGTTTCCCCCCTCACATTTACTAATGTGCCACAAACAGGAAGTTAATATCACCAACCATTCCCATTTTATTAAGGTGTATCCATATAAATGGCCCACCCTGTATAATGTAATGATGAATGAAGCCAGCAAATGAAGCAATATGGTCAATCACAATACATCAGTAGGTGCCTTGTAGTAACTTTATCTGCATGATAAATGCCAAGTAAATAGAAATTACAACTCCAAGTACTGAAGGTAAAAGTACCAGATAAGCAGGTAACTGTACACAGACAGATACACTCACCTAAAGAATTATTAGGAACACCATACTAATACGGTGTTGGACCCCCTTTTGCCTTCAGAACTGCCTTAATTCTACGTGGCATTGATTCAACAAGGTGCTGATAGCATTCTTTAGAAATGTTGGCCCATATTGATAGGATAGCATCTTGCAGTTGGAGATTTGAGGGATGCACATCCAGGGCACGAAGCTCCCATTCCACCACATCCCAAAGATGCTCTATTGGGTTGAGATATGGTGACTGTGGGGGCCATTTTAGTACAGTGAACTCATTGTCATGTTCAAGAAACCAATTTGAAATGATTGGAGCTTTGTGACATGGTGCATTATCCTGCTGGAAGTAGCCATCAGAGGATGGATACATGTTCTCATTCTGTTTACGCCAAATTCGGACTCTACCATTTGAATGTCTCAACAGAAATCGAGACTCATCAGACCAGGCAACATTTTTCCAGTCTTCAACAGTCCAATTTTGGTGAGCTTGTGCAAATTGTAGCCTCTTTTTCCTATTTGTAGTGGAGATGAGTGGTACCCGGTGGGATCTTCTGCTGTTGTAGCCCATCCGCCTCAAGGTTGTGTGTGTTGTGGCTTCACAAATGCTTTGCTGCATACCTTGGTTGTAACGAGTGGTTATTTCAGTCAACGTTGCTCTTCTATCAGCTTGAATCAGTCGGCCCATTCTCCTCTGACCTCTAGCATCCACAAGGCATTTTTGCCCACAGGACTGCCGCATACTGGATGTTTTTCCCTTTTCACACCATTCTTTGTAAACCCTAGAAATGGTTGTGCATGAAAATCCCAGTAACTGAGCAGATTGTGAAATACTCAGACCGGCCCGTCTGGCACCAACAACCATGCCACGCTCAAAATTGCTTAAATCACCTTTCTTTCCCATTCTGACATTCAGTTTGGAGTTCAGGAGATTGTCTTGACCAGGACCACCCCCCTAAATGCATTGAAGCAACTGCCATGTGATTGGTTGACTAGATAATTGCATTAATGAGAAATAGAACAGGTGTTCCTAATAATTCTTTAGGTGAGTGTATTTACTAGGCTACAGCGAATCAAACTTCAGATCATAGATTCATTTGTTTGAATATGCTGTTTCCGTACAGCATTAAAATGTATTGTGTCCGTGTAGGCAAACTTCGTATTGCCCGAAGTTGCGCGAGACTTCAGTCAATGAATAACTTTGGTATTCCTATCTGCGTATTTAAAAACATTAGGAACAATAGGAATCTGAAGTCGGGTTTGGTACTGGCTGGTACCTCGCTACCAAAGCTCACTTCGGATTCCTATTTTAAAATGTTTTTAAATAAGCATATAGGAATACCAAAGTTATTCACCGCAGTCTCGCAACTTCGGCAGAGAAGAAGTTTTCCTCCACGGAGCCAATACATTTTAACGCTGTTCGGAAACAGCATTTTAATAGAAGTTTTTGAACGAATCGACTTTGGATCTATGATCTATGATCCAAAGTTTGATTCACTCAAACAAAGGAGTAGATAGAGTATACAAGGGTATATGTTTCCAATGAATCAATAAATCTAACCAAAAGCCTGAATGGAATGTTAAAAAAAAAAAAAAGAAAAAAAAAATTTAATCAGGTATTTCAGCTATAAAACCTATGGGGTATACAACCCAGAAGTATCTTCAAAATCAGGCTATGGGGGATCAATTAACAAGTGGGTGGAATATGGATTTGAACCAGACCCACTTAGTCTCGTAGCATATTAGAAAAGGTACAGGTTAATGCGCGTTCATCTGCTACGTAAATAACCTAATATATGACCCTCTAATCTGCATATACACCCCCTTAATCAGAGCATCTGGGTGCAAACTTAGTATTCAGATCTGCACTCAGATATACTTTCCACCCAGGTCTATAATATTTTGT
Source organism: Bufo bufo (assembly GCF_905171765.1). Lineage (NCBI taxonomy): Eukaryota > Metazoa > Chordata > Amphibia > Anura > Bufonidae > Bufo > Bufo bufo. The sequence goes on from NC_053390.1 coordinate 331,023,368, forward strand.
AAGTAGAGCTGCAGTGAATCTTTAGTCCCTAACCGGCTTGTGTAGGAGCCAGCTAGCGCCGGGTGCCCCGGTCACATAAGCACCCAGCCTAATGCTCTTAGATGAAAGGCTCGACGCGTTTCCTTGCGGGTAGACCCCCGCAATTCATCAGGAGCAAACAAAGAGCTAACTGGACATGGTCCAAACTAATAAGATCTGCTTCAGTGCAGCAGCACGCCTATACTACATGGACCGGTGCTGTGATGGCCGGGAAAACGCCGGAGTTAAAAGGCCGATACCCCTCCCCCTGGAGGTGTGTCACAGCGCCGCAGCAAATCTAAATGGGGGAGCGGCCTCCAGACACATCGGTCAGCTGGTACGGCATAGGATCGCATGTATACACATAGGGGAAAGCGCGAACAATGGAGAATAATAAAAGCGGCTAAAATAAAAGATAACGGGAGATGTTAAAAAGGAATATAGGCTGGTGACCCTCGATAGGAAGATTCAAACAATGCGCTAGCTAATTGATCAATACCGGCGCAAAGTAACAACATAACAAATTGTAAAGTATCGGCACAGTGTATCATAAAGTATAGTTATCTCTGTCCGGACGTCAGGAGAGAAAGTGCACACTATGATGCATAACCATATTGAGCAGAACAGGGATATATAGGTAGATGGCATATCAAATGAAAGGTGCAAATGAAATCGCATCATTGAGGCCCATGGTTTAGTTGCATTCAACCTGAAGATCCATTGGGCCTCCTTTCGTAGTAAAATCGCATCTGTGTCACCACCCCTTGGGGACCTAACAATTTGCTCAATTCCCTGAAAACTTCCGTTCTTCCATCATGATGGTCCATTACGTGGCGAGCTATTGGTGTATCACTTGCCTTCCTGATGTCCGATAAGCTGACACTAAACAGCTGAAAAATAATTTTCAAAACATCTCTGCTTAAATATCCATGAAACAAAGATGCAACATGGATGGCATCCATGTTGCATCCATGGTTTTCACGGACCCATAGACTATAACAGACAAAATAGAGCATGCATCCGTGCTAAAAACTCTGACCCACGGTCCAAGCTAAAACCCTGATGTCTGAATACACACATTAAAATGAATGGGGATGGGTGCTATCCATGGAGAACACGGACAGCACACGTCTTTGAAACACTGATGTGTGAATGAGGCTTTAGGCTGGGTGCTTATGTGACCGGGGCACCCGGCGCTACCTGGTTACTACACAAGCCGGTTAGGGACTAAAGATTCACTGCAGGTCTATTTACAAAATATTATAGACCTGGGTGGAAAGTATATCTGAGTGCAGACCTGAATACTAAGTTTGCATTAAGTTTGATTAGAGGGTCATATATTAGGTTATTTACTAAGTGGGTCTAGTTCAAATCCATATACCACCCACTTGTTAATTGATCCCCTGTAGCTTGATTCACTCAAGCCTAATATTTAACTTACCATTAATCTCCATATAAATGATAAAGGTGTTTTTAATCTGGGTGCAGGATATATGCTCACCTCTTTATTAATTCATGGAGTGAGCACAACCAAGGATGTCTGTCCTGTCAAGAGAAAAATAGTAATTAGTATTCCTATTTGTCAATAACAGTTAATTATTACAAGATTATGGGTTGCATCCAAAGGGGCATAGGTGCCCATAATGAGAACATAGGGGAGATTTATCAAACTGGTGTAAAGTAGAACTGTCTTAGTTGCCCATAGCAACCAATCAGATTCCACCTTTTATTTTCCAAAGGAGCTGTGAAAAATGAAAGGTGGAATCTGATTGGTTGCTAAGGGCAACTAAGACAGTTCTACTTTACACCAGTTTGGTAAATCTCCCCCACAGTCCTGCCACTTTACAAATTACTAGTCAGACTACACATGGAGTACTGTGTACAGTTCTGGGCTCCTGTGAGCAAGGCAGACATAGCAGAGCTGGAGAGGGTTCAGAGGAGGGCAACTAAAGTAATAACTGGAATGGGTGGACTACAGTACCCTGAAAGATTATCAAAATTAGGGTTATTCCCTTTAGAAAAAAGATGACTAAGGGGAGATCTAATAACTATGTATTAATATATCAGGGGTCAGTACAGAGATCTCTCCCATCATCTATTTATCCCCGGGACTGTGACGAGGGGACATCCTCTGTGTCTGGAGGAAAGAAGCTTTGTACACAAACATAGAAGAGGATTCTTTACGGTAAGAGCAATGAGACTATGGAACTCTCTGCCTGAGGAGGTGGTGATGGTGAGTTCACTAAAAGAGTTCAAGAGGTGCCTGGATGTATTTCTAGAGTGTAATAATACAGTCCTGATCAAAAGTTTAAGACCACATGAAAAATGGCAAAAAATCATATTTAGCATGGCTGGATCTTAACAAGGTTCCAAGTAGAGCTTCAACATGCAACAAGAAGAAATAGGAGTGAGAAAACATTTTTTGAGCATTCAATTTAATGAAAACAACGAATAAACCGAAACAGGCTGTTTTTCAGCTGATCAAATGTTTAGGACCACACCTCCAAAAAAAACTAAACCCCCCCAAAACAGAAATCCAACTTCCAAACATGAACTCAGTAATGAGTAGCTCCGCCGTTATTGTTTATCACTTCAAAAATTTGTTTCGGCATGCTTGATGCAAGCGTTTCCATGAGGTGAGTGGGAACATTTCCCCGCACAAAGGCCATCTACTGTCTGGAACTGTTGTCCATTTTTGTAAACTTCCCTTGCCATCCATCCCCAAAGGTTCTCAATTGGATTTAGATCAGGGGAACACACAGGATGGGCCAAAAGAGTGATGTTATTCTCCTGGAAGAAGTCACTTGTCCTGTGGGCATTGTGTACTGTAGCATTGTCCTGTTGAAAAACCCAGTTGTTACCACACAGACGAGGGCCCTCAGTCATGAGGAATGCTCTCTGCAACATCTGGACATAGCCAGCAGCCGTTTGACACCCCTGCACTTCCTGAAGCTCCATTGTTCCACTGAAGGAAAAAGCACCCCAGACCATTATGGCGCCTCCTCCACTGTGGCGCGTAGAAAATATCTCAGGTGGGATCTGCTTATCATGCCAGTAACGTTGGAAACCATCAGGACCATCAAGGATAAATTTTTTCTCATCAGAGAATAAAATTTTTTTCCACCTTTGAATGTCCCATGTTTGGTGCTCTCTTGCAAAGTCCAAACGAGCAGTTCTGTGGCGTTAAAGGAGACGAGGTCTTTGAAGACGTTTTTAGTTTTTGAAGCCCTTCAGTCTCAGATGCCGTCTGATGGTTATGAGGCTGCAGTCAGCACCATTAAGGGCCTTAATTTGGGTCGAGGATCGTCCAGTGTCGTGACGGACAGCCAATTAAATCCTCCGGCTCAGTGCTGATGAAATTTTTTTGGGTCTTCCACTTGACTTTTTTGTTCCATAACCCTCAGGATCATTTAAGAAATGCCAAATGACTGTCTTACTGCGTCCCACCTCTGCAGCGATGGCGCGCTGTGAGAGACCCTGCTTATGCAGTTCAACAACCCGACCACGTTCAAAGGGAGAGTTTTTTTGCCTTTGCCATCACAACGTGTGACTGCCTGACAGAAAATGACAATGAATCCACATCTTTGCACAGATTTGGCCTTTTAAAGGCATGTGGTCCTAAAATTTTGATCAGCTGAAAAACAGCCTGTTTCAGTTTATTCATTATTTTCAATTAATTGAATGCTCAAAAAATGTTTTGTCTCACTCTCATTTCTTCTTGTTGCATGTTGAAGCTCTACTTTGAACCTTGTTAAGATCCAACAATGTAAAATATGATTTTCTGCCATTTTTCAAGTGGTCTTAAACTTTTGATCAGGACTGTATTAGAGGCTATAGCTAGTAGAGATGGGTCGTTGTTCCAGGGAGTTATTCTGATTGCCTGATTGGAGTCGGGAAGGAATTTTTCCCTAAAATGAGAAAAATTGGCTTTTACCTCATGAGGGGTTTTGACTTCCTCTGGATCAAATTTGCAGGATAACAGGCTGAACTGGATGGACAGATGTCTTACAATCTATGTTGCATCAGAACTATTCTTCCTTTTAATGGCTTTAGTATGAAGTACCTTTAAAATGTCAATACCTATCTCACTTGGTTTGGTCTTTACTATAAACAGGCACTTCCTCTCTATGGCAAAGATTCAGTTGAGTATGCTGGGCCATCTTTTTGTTTTCTAGGATTAAGATAAACCTTGTTTTTAAACGGGTTTTCTCACAAAGACAGATCTTTTACAACGAAGCCAACACAGTGATCAGCACAGGTTCACCTTCTCTCGGTCATGTCTAGGCTGACATTTGCCCTGTAGCTGCAGGAGAAATATATCATTATATAAATAATTGCCCTGATTGTCATGTAATGCATAGACACACCAGAGCAGGAGGTGCTCGTACCCAGTTGTTCTCTGGCACTTATGGAAGGGGTCCTCTGCTCAGGACCCCCCTTAACATCCATATGTCCTAAGACAGGTTCATGTTGTGAGCAACCCCCATGAAATCTAATTTGACAAATCTAATTCAGCTGTTTAAAAACTACTGTGCCACCCATTCTACCAGCTTGGAATCCAGGGATCTAAACCTGAACCTCATGTTTCCACTTAGGATATATCTGTAGAATTGTATGGGGACCTCTCAACTGTCCCTCAACAGAAGACTTTGAAGGAATCAATAATAAGGGGTGTTGGATTTCAATGCCAGAGGATACTGGCAGCAATTTGCTTCAATTTTTGCCATTGAAATAAACATACATGCTCAGCTAAGCTAAGCGTGCATGTTTATGGAGTGGTCTGGTGAGGTAGCTGTTGCCCAAACAAGTGTACACCCAACAGCTGTCCTGCAGGTATGGCCATCTTGTCCATGAATTGTAGACACAGTACCCCTTCCAGCCATACATGCTCAAACCAGAGCCAAATCCACTAAACCAGCATTTAGGACTTGATTGTAGCAGAGCACAGATACTCTTAGAAGGTGAGAAAACCTTTTATTAAGATGAACCATATTTACTATGTATAAAACTCTTTTACTCCCCACACATTTTTAGTGTTGTAAAAAATACTATGGGGGAGATTTAGCAAAAACCTAGGCTTAGTTGCTCCTACCAACTAGGGATGAGCGGGTGAAGCATCTAAAGTTGAATCACATAAAACCTTGTTTTAATACTGTACGGAGCGGGTGCTCCGTACAGTATTAGAATGTATTGACTCCGATGAGCTGAAGTTATTACTTCGTGAAGTCTCACAAGACTTCGTGTAATAACTTTAAAAATAAATTTCTACTGTAAAAAACAGTGGTACCTTGAAACCAAACCCGAGTTCGATACAAAGGTTTTTTTACAGTAGAAATTAATTTCCAAAGTTATTACACGAAGTCTCGCGAGACTTCACGAAGTAATAACTTTGGCTCATTGGAGCCAATACATTATACTGTTCGGAGTGCCTGCTCCGTGCAGTATTAAAACAAAGTTTTATGTGAATCGACTTCGAAAGAAGCATCCGAAGTCGATTCACTCATCCCTACTAGCATCCAATCTGATTTTACCTTTCATTTTTCAGAGCTCCTTTGGAGGTGGAATCTGATTGGTTGCTGGGGGCAGCTAAACCACATTTCCTTTACACCAGTTTGATAAATCTCTCCCTATTTAATGTTATGATACTCAAGGTGGGATATTTACTAAGCATGTTGCATCAGAATAAGGGGTAAAATGCGCCAAAAAGAATGGCATTTTGATTTGCGCTAAATATATTAACTGTTTTCTCCAGAATGTCCACTATAAAGAATGCATCACTCCAGAATTGAGTTATAATTTTCAAAGTGGGCGGGTCTATCAAATTGGCGCATATTACGCCTCATTTATCATCCTTCTATCAGGAGAAATGGCTCAAATTGTTGCAGACAATTAAGCCAGCTTATGTGGTGGTGTTTTGTGTAAAAAGTCGCATTTATGGCAGAAAAACAACTCGTCATGGGAGCAAGTGATAGGTAAGTATTAAAACAGGATGCATTTTTTTTTTTTTTCTCATTCAACTTTTTATTGAGATTTTCAAGAATTTTATTTCTTTAAAATGACATATGTTGATGTTCAAAGTGCATCTTGTACACAGGAGTACGATAGAATACATAACAACGTGGATGTGTCAACGTGATAAACATGAAACATGTCGGTTAGCTATAGCACTCAAGAAGGAAAAAAAGAAGAAAAAACAAAGCAATAGAAGAAAAATGAAAAATAAATAATAAAGTAAAAAGGGAAGGGGGAGGGAAAGTGGGGGAGGGAAGGAGGGGGCTTGTTTTCAGGTATGTTAAATCACAATTGAACGTTTCGGAACGCCTCTGAGGCACAAAATGTTTCTCATGGACCCCAGGTTTTTATGAATCATGTGATGAGTCTGAGGGTGTCACGCTGATGAGATCCTCCATTCTCTGGTGGAGAGCGATCTCTTCAAACCATTCCTCCAGTGTACGGGGAGAGGGGGATTTCCAGTGTCTTGGGATAAATGTTTTTGATGCCTGAACCATGTATTTTAGAAGTGAGTTTTTATAAGCTGGGATATTCAAGTCAAATACAAATGGTAGGAGGGATTCAGGTAAATTTGGTATAGGAATGCCCAATACCTCCCGTATAGTCTTATGTACAAAGTTCCAAAATGGGCGCAGGACAGCACAATGCCACCAAATGTGGATCATCGTACCCTCTTCTGTGTGACATCTCCAGCAGCGATCTGACACTGTTGGGAACCAGTTGTGAAGAAGTACGGGCACCCTGTACCATCTGGAGAGGATTTTATAACTTGTTTCCTGCACCTCAGTGGAAATCAGCGCTTTGTGGGAGAGAAGGAAACTTCTGTTCCATTGAGAGGTAGTGAGCTGTATGCCCAGGTCTCGTTCCCAAGCTTGGCAAAAAGGAGGGGTGTGTGAGGAGCGTTGGAGGGCAAGTCATTTATAAATAGTTGAGATATCCCTGAATATCGCTGACAGGGCTATGCACATTTGTTTGAATGTTGAGAGGTGTCTACTTAGTGTATGAGTCTTGTGTGTTGATGAGTAGAAGTGTTGGAGTTGTAAGTATTCAGAAAAATGTCTGGGTTGAGGGTGCGTGGATTCTAACAGTTGGGCTAGAGGTTTGAGGGAAGGCCCCGAGGACATGACAAAATCTGAGAGGGCGGGTTTTTGTCCCCTTAAAGGGATTCTGTCACCCCACTAAACTCTTTTTTTTTTTGGGTACTTATAATCCCTATACTGCGATATATCTATACATTATGCTATTAATCATTTTCGTTCAGTAGATAATGCAAAAAACGTACTTTTATAATATGCAAATTACCTGTCTACCAGCAAGTAGGGCGGCTACTTGCTGGTAGCAGCCGCAAAAAACTGCCCCCTCCTCTTGTTGATTGACAGGGCCAGCAGCGATCTCCTCCTCCGGCTGGTCCTGTCTGCATTTCAAAAATCGCGCGCCTGTCTTGATTCGGCGCAGGCGCTCTGAGAGAAGGAGGCTCTTCTCCTCAGCACTCCCTCAGTGCGCCTGCGCCGATGATGTCACCGAAAGAGAAGACGTCATCGGCGTAGGCGCACTGAGGGAGTGCTGAGGGGCGTTTTTTTGCTGCTGCTACCAGCAAGTAGCCGCCCTACTTGCTTGTAGACAGGTAATTTGCACATTATAAAAGTACGTTTTTTGCATTATCTACGGAACGAAAATGATTAATAGCATAATGTATAGATATATCGCAGTATAGGGATTATATTATACCCCCCCAAAAAAAAAGAGTTTAGTGGGGTGACAGAAGCCCTTTAAGAAAAGGACAAGATAAGTGTCCCGGCAGGAAACACGGATGGTCAGTGATTGGAGTCAGGGGGCCCTTAGTGTCGATTAGAGAAGTGTGATGGCTTATGGACGCTATTGTTGCAAGCGTGTGATGAGCCGTAAAGGATAAGTTAGGGGCGTTAGAGCGTGATGTGCCTGTTAACCAGGGGAGTACCGACAACAAGCAGGTGGAAGAGTCTTGCGTTATATGAACCCAGAAGTTGGAAGAATCAACTCGCAGCATATCCAGAAGCCTAGCATATGCATTGGAGTGATAGTACAATCTGCAGTCCGGCAGGCAAACCCCACCCAACTCCTTAGAGCGAGTCATTATTTCCCACCTGATCCATGGTTTACCAGGAGACCAGACAAAATGTGTAAAGCAATGACGTATTCGCTACCAGAATTCTGACGGTATACGGATGGGGATGGTCTGCAGGAGATAAAGCAGATTTGGAAATAAGTTCATTTTTAATATACTGATTCTGCCAAACCAAGAGAAGTCCCGTCGACTCTAGGACTCTAGTTCCTTCTGGAATTTTTGAAGGAGAGGGGTAAAGTTCATTCTAAAGAGATGTGACAGATCGGCAGAGATCTTCATTCCCTAGTATGTTATCCCAGTGGATGGCCAGGCAAATGGGAAAGAAGTTTTGAGAAAAGAGACCAAGGTACAGGGCAGGGAGATATTTAGGGCCTCAGACTTAGTCATGTTGATTTTAAAATTGGTCCACTCACCAAAACTGGCTATCTCACGGAGCAAAGACGGTAAGGAAATGTGGGGGTTAGTTATGTAGAGCAGGAGATCATCCGCGAAGGCCGCACATTTGTGCTCAGTCTCCAATCCTGATCCCTGATCAGATATGTCCGGGTTGGTGCATATGGAGGACATAAGGTGCTTCATAACCAAAGCATAGAGTAAGGGAGACAGTGGACATCCCTGTCGCGTGCCGTTGTGGATGGAGAAGGGGGAAGAGAGGGTGCCATTGATCTTGACGCGCGCTGAGGGTTGATGGTATAAGCTAAGGACTTTTCCCATGAATCCCGGCCCTATTCCCAAACGCGAAAAGGACAGTACAAATAGAGCGCCATGAGATGCGATCAAAGGCTTTCTCAGAATCAAAAGACAAAATCCTGAGGGTGATGTTGTTTGTTTTTGCATAATGAATGATATCTAATGTTTTCAGAGTATTGTCACGAGCCTCCTGTCCCGGTACAAACCCTACCTGGTCAGGATGAATGATTGAGGGTAGAAAAGCATTGAATCTGTTAGCCAGAAATTTGGCAAATATTTTGAAATACACATTTCACTGGCACACACGTGCGGGTCCTTACCAGGCTTAGGGATGACTCCAATATGGGCCTCGGTGGATTGCACTGGGAAGGGATGCTCAGAGGACACCGCATTAAAGACTCGAAGTAGGAAGGGGGTGAGGGAAGCCAAGAAGGATTTCTAAAACCTGGCTGTGAATCCGTCAGGTCAGGGGCTCTTACCCCCCTGTAAGGATTTGAGAACTGCTTGCAATTCCGCTTCGGCAAATGGAGTTTCTAAGCTAGCAGACTGTACTTCAGATAGCTTGGGGATGTGAGGGACGGGGTCAGGGACCTAGTCCTCATGCGTTCGAGAGGAACAGGGAAGGTTATATAGTTCTGAATAAAAGGATTGGAAGGATGAGTCAATATCCCCTGTGGTGTGCACCATACGGTCTGCAGGGTTTTTTACCGCAGGGATGTGAGAAGCGGGTATTTTCCCCCTGAGAGCCCTCGCCAAGAAGCGACCACTCTTGTTTCCGTATTCGTAGAATTTACTACGGCAGGTTTGAATCATTCGCTTATAAGACGTCGAGCATCCAGACGTGCATTCTGGAAATCACTGAGGGTCGATATAGAAAGTGCTCGCTTGTGGGCGAGTTTAAAGGAGGCAACCTTTTGTAATGCAATTTTAAGGGTATTTGCTTTCTCCTTTTTGAGACTGGAACCATGTTTAATGAGAACCCCGCACAGGATGCATTTCAGGGCCTCCCATTGTGTTGGGAGAAAGGTGAGGTCTGCATTATGATCAGAGAGGAAATTGGTTACCGTGTTATTGAGGTCCAAGGCACATACTGTGTCTAGGAGGAGAGATTCATTTAATCGCCAAGTCAACTCCCGCTTGGACAGGAAAGGGAGGTTTAAGGAGCAAAATACCGGGGCATGGTCTGACCACAAGATGTTGCCTATTTATGTATAGTCTAGCCATGAGAGAGCAGGTTGTTGGAGAAGAATATAATCAATTCGACTATATGAGGAATGTGGGATTGAGTAAAAAGTATAGTCTTTGTCTGCAGGATGCTGCAAACGCCATGGGTCGTATAATTGTAGTTGAAGCAATGCTTTTTTAACTTTTTTAATGGCCGAGTAGGAAAGGGAAGCGCGTCCAGTGGAGTTATCAAGTGTAGGGTCGAGGGTGAGGTTAAGGTCACCACAGAGTATGACAGTTCTGCAGATTAGAGGTAGGGCCTTGTCAACTAGCTCTAAGATAAATGAAACCTGATTTTGTTTAGGAGCGTAGGCGTTGAGAAGTGTGAATTCTCATCTGCCAATCAGTAGCGAGAAGATCAAGTATCTAGCCCCGGGATCAGCAATACAGCCTAGTACCTGATGAGGCAAAGATTTATGAATCGCTATGGGGACCCCCTTTGCTTTATTCACCGGGTTGTTTGCAAAGTGCCAGGTGGTATAGTGCCATGTGGGATATCAGGGACCTTCTTTGAAGTGTGTTTCTTGGAAACAGGCAATCTGTACCTTTTGGCGGTGGATTGTGTTGAAAGATGCTATCTTGAGTGATGTCATACCTTTGACAGAGGAAAGAACACAAGGAGCAAGGTGGGGGGGAAGTGGGGGGGAGAAGACATACAGAACAAACAGAAAAAAAAAAAGTAAGAAAGGAAAAAGGGGTAAATATCTAGCGAGACCAAAAAGGTCTGATGAAGCAGTCACTAGAGACTAACCGATCCCAAGGGAATGCCTCAAACTATTGGGGGGAAGTAATAACCAGGAGAAAGTGAGCCAACTACATTCCCTGTTAAAGAAAAATGACATTAGTATGATTACCAACTGCTACAGGAAAGAGAGGCAGCGAAACATGTTGCCCCATAGGTTAGTAGTCCCAAACAGGAACAGCAGGCCACTCTTCAGGTGATGGAATTGGATGGGGATCCACGTCGCTGGCCGGCAGATCGTCGCTTGTCTTCTTCCACGAGGAGGTGAGACGGTTATTCCAGGAGCGCCGGAGCTGGTGGTCTGGGAGGATTAAGGACGACTAGGTTGAGTATAGACGGCCAGGGACCTAGATCAACTGGCGGCAGATCACAGCAACATGTCCCTTGGGGCCTGCAAAAAGGACAAATGGATAGCCCCACCGATAGGGAATACCCTGGTCCCTGAGAAGGTCCAGTAGAGGATGCAAGGCAGCTCGCTGTGACAAAGTGTGATGTGAGAGGTCCTGCAACAACGTGATTGGAGACCCTTCATGAGACAGGAGAGAAGACTGCCGAGATTTGTTCAGGATTTGCTCCTTGATGACATTAAAGTGGATTCTGCAGATGACATCTCTCGTTTTGGATCCATCTGGGTTAGGGCGCCGTAGGGCTCTGTGAGCTCTGTCAATTTCTATATGAGAGTTCGGCGGGCGGCCCAGTTTTTTTTTTTTTATATTCCCACAATTGTGTACAGTAGATCAGGTGTCGTAATTGATTCTGGGAGGGCCCTAATCCGTATATTGTTACGGCGGCTGCGGTTTTCAATATCATCAAGGTGCTGGTGTAAGGTGTATAATTGAGCATCATTAGACTGGACCTTATCTTGAAGGGCCATAACAGTAGCAGACAGAGATGTTTGGTCTTGGACGACAGAAGCAATTCTTGAGTCGAGCACAGTCAGTTCAGAGCAGACCTGTGTGAATTCCCGCTGGCATTCTTGCAATATGTTGGTGGCAAAATTAGATAGGTCTGCCGTAGAGGGCAGTGAGCAGATAAATGCACGCAAGTCTGCCATTGTTGGTGGTCTGGCGTTTTCATTGAATAGATCTGTAGAGGCCAAGAGTCCCCCGGAGTGGGATGAGGTGTGTTTTGAGGCCGGTGAGGGTATTAAACCGGTCATAACCTCAGGACCAGAGGAGAAGAATGCATTTATTTTTATCTAATATAAATGAGCTAAAAAATAGGGTTGTCAGTAAATTGTCATTCAAGAACAACAAAAAAAAAAAAGAACAAAAACGTCCCGAGTCTGAGACAAAAGTCGCAATTTACCAGTGGAAATGTCACAAATATGTTTCAAAAGTTGCAACTGTGGTCTGGCAGAGTTAGCTGAAATGGCGCATTTCTGTTAAAAAAAAAATAATCGTACTATTTGGCGTTAAAATGTCACAAATCAAGATAAATAGGCGAATAATCAAATTTATATTTTATAAAGTTAGATTTTAAAAGTGGTGTGGACCTTTTGATATATGAGGTGAAACAAATCACCACTTTTGATTTGTAATGTTAGTATTTTTTTGGTGCAAATTATGCCATTATTGATAAATGTCCCCCAATGAGTTAAACATCTAACAGGCTGCATTTAAAGAGAACCTGTTGCCACAAAATTCAGTGCAATCTGCAGGCAGCATGTTATAGAGCAGGAAGAGCTTAGCAGATTGATAGTATTGTAGAAAAAAATCAATTACATTTGCAGTTGCAAGAAAAAGTATGTGAACCCTTTGGAATGATATGGATTTCTGCACAAATTGGTCATAAAATGTGATCTGATCTTCACCTAAGTCACAACAATAGACAATCACAGTCTGCTTAAACTAATAACACACAAAGAATTAAATGTTACCATGTTTTTATTGAACACACCATGTAAACATTCACAGTGCAGGTGGAAAAAGTATGTGAACCCTTGGATTTAATAACTGGTTGAACCTCCTTTGACAGCAATAACTTCAACCAAACATTTCCTGTAGTTGCAGATCAGAAGTGCACAACGGTCAGGAGTAATTCTTGACCATTCCTCTTTACAGAACTGTTTTAGTTAAGCAATATTCTTGGGATGTCTGGTGTGAATTGCTTTCTTGAGGTCATGCCACAGCATCTCAATCGGGTTGAGGTCAGGACTCTGACTGGGCCACTCCAGAAGGCGTATTTTCTTCTGTTTAAGCCATTCTGTTGTTGATTTATTTCTATGCTTTGGGTCGTTGTCCTGTTGTAACATCCATCTTCTGTTGAGCTTCAGCAGGCTGACAGATGGCCTTAAGTTCTCCTGCTAAATGTCTTGATAAACTTGGGAATTCATTTTTCCTTCGATGATAGCAATCCGTCCAGGCCCTGACGCAGCAAAGCGGCCCCAAACCATGATGCCTCCACCACCATATTTCACAGTTGGGATGAGGTTTTGATGTTGGTGTGCTGTGCCTCTTTTTCTCCACACAGTGTTTTGTGTTTCTTCCAAACAACTCAACTTTGGTTTCATCTGTCCACAGAATATTTTGCTAGTACTGCTGTGGAACATCCTGTTCTCTTGTGCAAACTGTAAACATGCAGCAATGCTTTTTTTGGACAGCAGTGGTTTCCTCTGTGGTATCCCCCCAAGAAATGCATTCTTGTTTAGTGTTTTACGTATCGTAGATTCGCTAGCAGGGATGTTAGTATATGCCCGAGACATTTGTAAGTCTTTAGCTGACACTCTAGGATTCTTCTTCACCTCATGAAGCAGTCTGTGCTGTGCTCTTGCAGTCATCTTTACAGAACCGCCACTCCTAGGGAGAGTAGCAGCAGTGCTGAACTTTCTCCATTTATAGACAATTTGTCTTACCGTGGACTGATGAACAGCAAGGCTTTTGGAGATACTTTTATAACCCTTTCCAGCTTTATGCAAGTCAACAATTCTTAATCGTAGGTCTTCTGAGAGCTCTTTTGTGCGAGGCATCATTCACATCAGGAAATGATTCTTGTGAAAGCAAACCCAGAACTGGTATGTGTTTTTTATAGGGCAGGACAGCTGTAACAAACACCTCTAATCTCATCTCATTGATTGGACTCCAGTTGGCTGACACCTCACTCCAATTAGCTTTTGGAGATGTCATTAGTCTAGGGGTTCACATACTTTTTCCACCTGCACTGTGAATGTTTACATGGGGTGTTCAATAAAAACATGGTAATGATTAATTCTTTGTGTGTTATTAGTTTAAGCAGATTGTCTATTGTTGTGACTTAGATGAAGATCAGATCACATTTTATGATCAATTTGTGCATAAATCCATACAATTCCAAAGGGTTCACATACTTTTTCTTGCAACTGTATATATGTTACATATGTTATATGGAGAAGAGGGATTGTTTCTGGGCAGTGGGTCATTGTTTAGACTGCACAATCTGCTGCCCAGTGACAATCATTTAGGTGATTGCACCAACAATGTTTTCACCCATTGAATGAGCGCTTGCTTGTTCATTGAGTGTTGGCACCCCCATTAGACAGGAAAATGATTGGGAAGTCATCTTGAGCTCAAAAGTAGCAGAGATTTTGGCTGGCACCAGTGGCATACATAGACAAGTAAGGGCCCCATAGCAAGGATCAAAAATTGCATTTTGTGTTGACCAATCCTCTTTAAGAACAATTTAGATCTACCACTTAGGACCATTTCCCAAAATTGCAGTTTTTTTTCCACACCTGCCTAAAACTTTTGCATCGTACTACATATACATACGACTCCTCACAGGGATTGATTTTGGGCCAACATTCTGCTGAAATAGATTCCCTTCTAACTATGTTTCTTTGGAGGATAGCAGAACATGTCAGATATGATAAAAATGAGTGATAGGTTTGCCAGTTCAATCTAATATGCACTGGGACCCCCGGGGGAGATGTCACTATCAGTCAGCATTTATCAGTGCCCAGCTATCACCTCAGCTAACAGTTTAGTCAAGATGTATTCCAAGGATGACAAGCTGGGAAGCTGCTGGCTGACAGCAGAGAATCCTGCCATGTATCTTCACACTAGTTCAAAAGGAGAATGTTCGGTCACAAAACAACAGGAAAATACAACGGAAAAGCTGCACAATGGACAACTAAATTCACTTGGCTGCTTCAGTATCTCCTAGTATAGCGAGCGGTTCACCTGCATGCCCACCTTTCTTCTCCACCATCCCCTATCTGAGGCAGCCGCTGGTCCAGAGGTGGGATCCCCTACCGAATATTTATGTATGCTACTGTTGCATAGTACATTCTCTATGTTTAAGAAACTTGGCCATCTTATTACTGTTAGCAGGACTGAATGGTGACAGGGCAGTACCCCAATGTCTTTAGAGAGCTTACTGCGCCCTACAGTTGGCTTGTGGGCATCTGATCACAGTCCCCATAGATTGGGGAGTTTTGACTTACAGTCATTGCTTTCAATAGTTTCACTTCTCACATACAGCATATATGCATAACCATTATCCTAATACCTTTTTGGATCTAGTAGAGCATTGGCACACACTAATATATTATGTGCTCAGCCTCTATAGGACATAATAAAAGGGTTGTTCCAGAATCAACACTTAAAAACCTATACTCAGGATAGAAAACCACTGCTGGGACCCCCACAATCACAAGAACAGTGATCCTATGTCTCCTGGCTATCTTCATCAGTCAAATAGAGTTTGAATGGAGCAGCAGCACACATGCTCGACCACTACTCTATTGAAACGGGGGCACCCTGGTTCTCAGGATCAGTGGGGGTCCTAGCAGTGGGAGACTGAGTGATCAGTACGTGGAGATGTGATAATCATTGATCCTGGGAAAACCTCTTTAATTTCATCACCTCTTTTTTCTACCCCTTGCTGAATTTAGGTCCTAAGCTTTTATTAAGAGGGCTCTCCTAATCATGGCCAGCTCCAGTAGTAATAGAGTCATAGACCCTCGGTTTATCCCCCCTCCTGAACTTGACAAGTAGTAAATGCTCACTCGGCTTAGCATAGGCCACAAATCTCAGTGGGCCCAGGCATCGTCCACGTTTGCATAGTGCTGATGCCAGCCCAGCTAATAAGGTATCTCACATGGTGTATATATTACTCATTAAAATACAGTGTGAAATACATTCCCTGAATAGATGCCACAATAGACACATATGGAAAGTAGGCATTTGTCTGTTCCCATTGCATAATTTGCCCACACCAAAATAAACTATTTTCCATATAATAACCATAAATAAACCCCCTTAACCCATCGCTATGAAGTAATACATGATGTAGGTATAGTAAATCTGATTTACATGGACACAGCTCATTTTCATGGATATATAAATTAGCATATTGATTTCATGCAATTTTTTTAAATAATTTATAAATGACATTAAAAAATGAGTTCCCTTCTGTAAAAATAGCACAAGAGTATACGGCAGGTCACAGGAGTAATAATATTTCAAGGCAGTCTGCAGTGAAGAGCATTTATAAAGTTATAAATTCTGTTCATGTTCTTTTCATCTGCCCTTCCAACTGAACAATAGTTTGTGAGCTCACATATATTTACACGAGGAGTACATGAGGTCAGGTAACCCTATCTTCTGATCAGAACAACTAGTGGCAAGACAATAGTGTTGTTTCATCTGATGTGTAGCAAGCTGTGTCAACAGCTCATATTTCATGATATTTGATAGTTATATGAGAATTATTAATCCCGTCCGCCTTTGATGGTGTACTATATCAGCTGGTAAGATGTTGATCCACTTTAGAGGTGTTCCTACTTCAGAGAAGGGTGACATGACATGATATGACATATGCTTAATCCAACATCTGGAGGACTACATTGGAAGTGAGTGGAGTTACACTTTGTAAGAACATGCACATTGGTCACAAGAAATTTGGTGGACATTGGTCTACCTTCTCTCTGTCTCACTATGGTGATGCTTCTTTGTTTTAGATTGGTTTATATGCCACTCATTTATCATACTGCCATTTCTTGTTCACAAATGTCAGTTTGGTGCAGCAACAGAGATTCTTGCCCTTCGTCCTCATAACGGTTGATAAGAACATGGCCACTTACAGACACATATACCAGCATTCAAAGTATTTTTGTCTTTGTGTACTAATTATAAAATTTCTACACAGCAAAGTTCTGTATTCTAATAAACCCATGGTTGGTCTACTCTTGCAAAAGCAAATTCAGTTATATGTCTTAATATTATATACCTCATTTATTTAATCCCTAGCTGTCAATATGGCATAACTATAGACTTTCCTATGACTAGTTATGCCATCATATCAATCACATGGGTGTACATCTACACAACCAATAGTTTTATTACTCCAGTGCGTCTAAAAATATAACTTTGCAATAGTTTCATCAACTTGATTAAGCATTTCTACCATTTTGTGTCTACAACTACTAAGCGTAGCTATGTGTCTTCGTAGCAAGAGATAAACTACAAGTAGTCTTGAGTAGGAGGACATCAAACATGAATCTAGTGGACAGAAGGTTAAACCTGGAGGGGAGTGGGCCCACAGGATCAGACCACATAAGGTTAGCTTGTGGTCTGCTGCCACGAGGACGCACAGATATGCTTAGAAGCTCTAGACACGGAATTGTAGGACATTTTTAATCAAGTCCTATTGCAAAGTTTCTTCCTTTTTGAATTTTATATTCATAGTAATAAATAATGGCTGTGAAGGTGTACAAAGCATTTAACAGCTAAGGCCCTTTTCACAAGGGCGAGTTTTCCGCGCGGGTGCAATGCGTGAGGTGAACGCATAGCAACCGCACTGAATCCGGACCCATTCATTTCAATGGGGCTGTGCACATGAGCGGTGATTTAAACGCATCACTTGTGCGTTGTGTGAAAATCGCAGCAAGCTCTATTTTGTGCGTTTTTCATGCAACGCAGGCCCCATTGAAGTGAATGGGACTGCGTGAAAATCGCAAGCGGTGCGATTTTCACGCACGGTTGCTAGGAGACGATCAGGATGGAGACCCGATCATTATTATTTTCCCTTATAACATGGTTATAGGGGAAAATAATAGCATTCTGAATACAAAATGCATAGTACAATAGGGCTGGAGGGGTTAAAATTTTTTATTTTTTTTTATTAAACTCACCTTAATCCACTTGTTCGCGCAGCACGGCTTCTCTTCTGTCTTCTTTCTTCAGGACCTGGGTAAAGGACCTGTGATGATGTCACTGCACTCATCACATGGCCCATCACATGATCCATCACCATGGTAAAAGATAATGTGATTGACCATGTGATGAGCGCAGTGACGTCACCACAGGTCCTTTACCCAGGTCCTGAAGAAAGAAGACAGAAGAGAAGCCGAGCTGCGCGAACAATGGATTAAGGCGAGTTAAATTATATATATTTTTTTTTTAACCCCTCCAGCCCTATTGTACTAAGCATTCTGTATTAAGAATGCTAATATTTTCCCTTATAACATGGTTATAAGGGGAAATAATACAATCTACAGAACACCTAGCCCAAACCCAAACTTTTGGGTACCAAACATGCCGATTTTTTTCTACGCGTGTGCAAAACGCATTACAATGTTTTGCACTCACGCGGAAAAAAATCGCGCATTTTCCCGCAACACACCCGCATCTTATCCGGGCAAAAAACATGACGCCCGTGTGAAAGAGGCCTAAGGCTACTTTCACACTTGCGGCAGAGTGATCCATCGCCGTAACTGCCTGCCGGATCCGGCAATCTGCATGCAAACAGACGGATCCGGATGCAAATGCATTGCAAGAACGGATCTGTCACTCCAGACATCATCCGGAGAAACGCATACGTTATATATATTTTCTTTTACATTTTTACTGGTCTGCACATGCACAGACCGGAAGGACGGATCCAGCATTGTGGTATTTTTAATGTAAATTAATGCCGGATCCAGCATTCCGGCATTCTGGTATTGAGCCCCTGGGACGGAACTCAGTGCCGGAAAAACCCTAGTGTGAAAGTACCCTAAGTAAGTGGTGTCATTGGAAAACTCTTTGAATGTACTTGTATTACCCTTTATTACTAACAGGGTACTTGAATAATAGGGCAGAGCAACGCTTTGGATAATGCCTTCCTTCTACAAATTGTACATAAGTTATATATAGAGTTCCATACGTTAACGTATACTTTTTTTACTGGACTGTGCGGTATGGAAAATTATGCATCCTTTTTTTGCCAACGTATATGTTAAATGTAGGGTAAAAACGTGATGTGAACCCAGCCTAAATGAAATCGTCACAGAAATGGTTGCAACATATCTGCTGCGTGAGAATTTACCATAAAGGTAGGCATGCACTTAAGAATATGATCTGCCAATCAATGATATGCCAGGTAGTTCATATGAACAATCTGACAATCAGCATACCAGACGAAAGTGGCAGATCAGGAACAAGTGTAAAACAACAGAGTGGACTTGGGCAAAGTGCTGAATGATCAGCCACAACTGGCTAATTATGCCATACGGTACATGCCTGGTTTTGGCAGCCAATGGCTGAAAATATTCAGTAGGCTTTGACCATTGATCATGAGGGTATCATTTTAAAACAACAATTGGGTGCAATAATCAAAATGGTCCATTTCAGCGGATATGCTGTTGGCCAGTTTAATGTATCTAGATCCCAGAGTGCCATGATGTGATATTCTACTATTATTAAATATTTCAGAAGACTATGAAACTTGACAACTACTTTCATGTAGTGCAAGTCTGCTAGGGTTAAAAAAAAAATCCTTTCTTAATTGTCTCTACAACTTGCATGAACACAGTTTTTTGTTGATTCCCACCAATTATCTTTTATTATGGTTTTCTTAGCAAATCAGTGGACAGCTAAGGGCCCTATTACACCAGTGGAGGACTGGAGGTCATTCGTTACCCATACCTGTCCTGTGTAAAAGGTGCCCCGATCACCCGAGAAATAAGCGAAATGCGCTATTCTCAGGTGATGAAATCTGTGATGTGGCACCCAAAGTCATTTGTCAGCGGCGTGCTGCGGACATTATGCAATGTAAACATTCATAATAATGATCATCATCCTCGCTTTCACTTTACATCGAGACGTTTAAAAGGCCCTTTAAACAAGTGCCAGTCATCTTGTAAGCAGGGTATACTAAAAATGGGACGAGGTATATAACCCCTTTAAGGCTCTGTTCACATCAGCTTCAAGGCTTATGTTTTTGAAAAATAGATAACTGAGCTATTACTCCATTGAAGCAGAAATGGAATAGATTTTAACAGATCTGATTGACTTGGGATCCATCAAGTTTTTAGTTTTTTTTACTAAGCTTGTCAAAGCTGACAGAAGGAAGCTTAATTCGTGGCATATCATTCCACAGATATAAAAATGGACAGTTACATAAATGTTTCTATATGTTTTTGTGAACAGTCTTGGATTCGTAGTTATAGAAACCATTTTAAAATGATGGGGAATATTAGCATGTGCTGCACTTTAAAAGTTATTCTTAGATGTCAGAGGGTGGTTGTTATCTATGATACCAGTTTGTATGAATGCGCCATGTAAAACATCCATAGAGCCACCTAAATTGAAAGAAAGTATGTGAACATATACTAAAGCTCTATAGAAAATGGATCTCTTCTCTTTTTCTCTTCACTTTCTTTCTCTAGATATACAAATAGCACACATACATTGGCACTTCCACCGAAATATTACCATACGATGACAAATAATTATTCCGTACAATGCCTACTTAACAGTTTCCATATAATAGCACTTAGCCTAAATACAGTCAGGTCCATAAATATTGGGACATCGACACAATTCTAACATTTTTGGCTCTATACACCACCACAATGGATATGAAATGAAACGAACAAGATGTGCTTTAACTGCAGACTGCCAGCTTTAATTTGAGGGTATTTACATCCAAATCAGGTGAACGGTGTAGGAATTACAACAGTTTGCATATGTGCCTCCCACTTGTTAAGGGACCAAAAGTAATGGGACAATTGGCTTCTCAGCTGGTATGTGTATATATATATGCCCCATAATTGATATATATATATTGTGACACAGTGAAGGGTATTGTCTGGGAAAATAGGTATTTTCCTCCCAGTGTGTGCTGCTGGACTGATTGGCAGCCAGGTGGGGTCAAACACCGGACTGGATCTCAGGTGCCGGTCCAGGGTTTTGGCAACACCTAGCTGCCTTTAAAAGACAGCTGCGATCAGCAGAGGGGATCTCTCTGTGTTGGGATCTGAGGCTTGTGCTGAATTGGAGGGCTGAGACCCGGGTGTAGGGGAAACAGGCCTCCTAAAGCCTGCTTATGGACTTGACGAGGCAGAACTATCAGCAGGGTGTGAACTAACACCCAGGAGATAAGGTGACTTTCTTGCTTTATGAACTTTTCGTGTGTGTGAACAAACACCAAGACTGCAAAGGGACTTGCGTTTTGTGCTATACCTTATGTGTGAATAAACACTGAAGTTTTGCTTTACAAACTGGTTTTTGCCTCTGTACTGCGTCCGCTTACCCTGCCTACCAGAGCGAATCCCTACAATATCTATATATGTATATTTGCCCCATGAATGACCAGAGGGGGGGGGGGGTCCCAGTATATTTATGCCTCCAGGTTGTGTGTGTATATATATATATATATATATATATATATATATATATATATATATATATACACACACACACACACTCGCCTAAAGAATTATTAGGAACACCTGTTCTATTTCTCATTAATGCAATTATCTAGTCAACCAATCACATGGCAGTTGCTTCAATGCATTTAGGGGGGTTGTCCTGGTCAAGACAATCTCCTGAACTCCAAACTGAATGTCAGAATGGGAAAGAAAGGTGATTTAAGCAATTTTGAGCGTGGCATGGTTGTTGGTGCCAGACGGGCCGGTCTGAGTATTTCACAATCTGCTCAGTTACTGGGATTTTCACGCACAACCATTTCTAGGGTTTACAAAGAATGGTGTGAAAAGGGAAAAACATCCAGTATGCGGCAGTCCTGTGGGCGAAAATGCCTTGTGGATGCTAGAGGTCAGAGGAGAATGGGCCGACTGATTCAAGCTGATAGAAGAGCAACGTTGACTGAAATAACCACTCGTTACAACCGAGGTATGCAGCAAAGCATTTGTGAAGCCACAACACGCACAACCTTGAGGCGGATGGGCTACAACAGCAGAAGACCCCACCGGGTACCACTCATCTCCACTACAAATAGGAAAAAGAGGCTACAATTTGCACAAGCTCACCAAAATTGGACTGTCGAAGACTGGAAAAATGTTGCCTGCTCTGATGAGTCTCGATTTCTGTTGAGACATTCAAATGGTAGAGTCCGAATTCGGCGTAAACTGAATGAGAACATGTATTTATCATGCCTTGTTACCACTGTGCAGGCTGGTGGTGGTGTAATGGTGTGGGGGATGTTTTCTAGGCACACTTTAGGCCCCTTAGTGCCAATTGGGCATCGTTTAAATGCCACGGGCTACCTGAGCATTGTTTCTGACCATGTCCATCCCTTCATGACCACCATGTACCCATCCTCTGATGGCTACTTCCAGCAGGATAATGCACCATGTCACAAAGCTCGAATAATTTCAAATTGGTTTCTTGAACATGACAATGAGTTCACTGTACTAAAATGGCCCCCACAGTCTCTAGATCTCAACCCAATAGAGCATCTTTGGGATGTGGTGAGACGGGAGCTTCGTGCCCTGGATGTGCATCCCTCAAATCTCCATCAACTGCAAGATGCTATCCTATCAATATGGGCCAACATTTCTAAAGAATGCTATCAGCACCTTGTTGAATCAATGCCACGTAGAATTAAGGCAGTTCTGAAGGCAAAAGGGGGTCCAACACCGTATTAGTATGGTGTTCCTAATAATTCTTTAGGTGAGTGTATATACACACATACAGTGGATATAAAAAGTCTACACACCCCTGTTAAAATGTCAGGTTTCTGTGCTATGAAACAATGAGACAAAGATAAATCATTTCAGAACTTTTTCCACCTTTAATGTGACCTATAAACTGTACCACTCAATTGAAAAACAAACTGAAATCTTTTAGGTGGAGGGAAGAAAACAAAAAAAAACTAAAATAATCTGGTTGGATAAGTGTGCACACCCCCTTATAACTGGGGATGTAACTGTGTTCAGAATTAAGCAATCACATTCAAAATCATGTTAAATAGGAGTCAGCATACACCTGCCATCATTTAAAGTGCCTCTGATTAACCCCAAATAAAGTTCAGCTGCTCTAGTTGGTCTTTCCTGAAATCCCACACCAAAAGCAATGGTCCACAGAGAGCTTCCAAAGCATCAGAGGGATCTCATTGTTAAAAGGTATCAGTCAGGAGAAGGGTACAAAAGAATTTCCAAGGCATTAGATATACCATGGAACACAGTGAAGACAGTCATCATCAAGTGGAGAACATATGGCACAACAGTAACATTACCAAGAGCTGGGCGTCCCTCCAAAATTGATGAAAAGACGAGAAGAAAACTGGTCTGGGAGGCTACCAAGAGGCCTACAGCAACATTAAAAGAGCTGCAGGAATATCTGGCAAGTACTGGCTGTGTGGTACATGTGACAACAATCTCCCGTATTCTTCATATGTCTGGGCTATGGGGTAGAGTGGCAAGACGAAAGCCTTTTCTTACGAAGAAAAACATCCAAGCCAGGCTACATTTTGCAAAAATACATCTGAAGTCTCCCAAAAGCATGTGGGAAAAGGTGTTATGGTCTGATGAAACTTTTTGGCCATAATTCCAAAAGATATGTTTGGCGCAAAACACTGCACATCGCCAAAAGAACACCATACCCACAGTGAAGCATGGTGGTGGCAACATCATGCTTTGGGGCTGTTTTTCTTCAGCTGGAACTGGGGCCTTAGTTAAGCTAGAGGGACTTATGAACAGTTCCAAATATCAGTCAATATTGGCACCAAACCTTCAGGCTTCTGCTAGAAAGCTGAACATGAAGAGGAACTTCATCTTTCAGCATGACAACGACCCAAAGCATAAATCCAAATCAACAAAGAAATGGCTTCACCAGAAGAAGATTAAAGTTTTGGAATGGCCCAGCCAGAGCCCAGACCTAAATCCGGTTGAAATTCTGTGGGGTGATCTGAAGAGGGCTATGCACAGGAGATGCCCTCACAATCTGACAGATTTGGAGTGTTTTTGCAAAGAGTGGACAAATCTTGCCAAGTCAAAATGTGCCATACTGATAGACTCATACCCAAAAAGACTGAGTGCTGTAATAAAATCAAAAGGTGCTTCAACAAAGTATTAGTTTAAGGGTGTGCACACTTATGCAACCAAATTATTTTATTTCTATATTTTTTCTTCCCTCTACCTAAAAGATTTCAGTTTGTTTTTCAAATATATATATGGTAAAGGCAAAATGGGAGGCAGCACCGATGTAGGTATGAAGTAGCCAGGTGCCCGCTCTGGGGACTGAAGCTTACCCAAATATAATGTGCAAAAAAAGAGCAGCACTCCAATGCAGGATAAAATAAAATTCAAGAAAATGTATTCACCCATGGTGTAGCTACGTTTCGGCTCTACAATTAAGCCTTTTTCAAGCAATAAAAAGGGACTCAGTGAACAGAAAATATACACCCACATCATTAACAAAGTGTCACATGATCATTACAATACATAAAACTTTTAACCATCTGATGTATTATGATTACAGAAAAAGAAAATATCTACGTGTCATAAATCCATTATTATAACTTGTTCATAAATATACATATATGCACAATTCATCAAATACTGTGTGACAATACAATTATCATAAAAAGTACTTATGTGCATCGGTACATAATAGGTTAAAAACCCAAAAAAGTGCAAGGTGCTGTTAATTATTATTCGCTGGGGTTAAGTAACCAGCCAACTGTGTACAGACTCACTGACATGGTGGAAGCGCGATCCTGCCAGGCAGCAATGGCGTCCTTGGCGTGTTGGAATTCTTATTGCGCATGCTCCGGATTGCATACATGTCATCAACGTCATGATGACGATACTGAACTTCAGAGACTGCGCAGACTAGTTCTTGCATTCATCGGCCATTTTGATTGTGGTCCGTGCCCATACTTATTACACCCAAACCTTCGGGCAACAATGTATCACAGCAGAAACCCATAGGCAAATATCATTCAATTCGTGCACATCTGTCGACCGTTCTGTATGCGGATCACTGTCAAGTGCATCCTGTCACCAACATACGGAAGAAAAAAGTGGACCGACCTCGACAACTGAATGCCATATCCATCCACATTATCCTCCGGATCCAAAATTACAGTCGAGGAGGGATCTCCTCCATTACATACATACTACTCCACATCCTATAAACAGAACCATCTATGTCTCCGTATTGCAATCCAGATGCATACAATTATTTTTTGCAAAAACAATTATTAATGATAACCAGGTCCGCGCCAACACCAGGTGAGAATATACCAGATACGGCTTCATGTCACTAAATCCCAGCGAAGCTTGTGTATAGATATCTATGAAAAAAGAATACATATTTGAAAATAATGAAAAAAATAAAAATAGGATAAATAATTAATTTGTCCCACACAAACATTTACTACATAACACACATGGCCTCAGGATTCCTAAAAACAGGAAAATAAAGGGCAAGCCACCCACCCTAAATGTTCACAATCCTATAATCCATATTGAGTCCATTTGGTCTCAATGTGTTGAGTATGAAGATCCACTGTAATTCTTTCTTTTTAAGTATGTTTATTCTATTGCCCCCTCTCCTGGGCATAGGTACTTGATCTATGACCCAACATTTTAAGTCTCTTTCCTGGTGTTTCTGTTCAGAAAAATGTTTGGAGACTGGCAGGTCAAGACGTTTTTTCCTAATCGTGTTACGGTACGGCGATTATTCAATCTGGTTTTAAAGTCTGTGGAGGTTTCTCCAACATATAACATGTTGCATGGACATGATAGAACATATATTACTTGTGGTCAAGGCTCCGGGAGGAGCACTGGACGAAGGTGAGAGAACTGGATACGGTTGAACCTAACTTGGCTCGTGGTGTGCCTTTAGCCATGTACGCGGGTAAGCCAAGAAAAGGGGGCAAACCCTAAGAAGTCTGAGCTTGAAGTGAGACTGGAAATGAGGGAGGGTAGGGTGGGGCACCACGAGATGCCGACAGCCTGGAGAGGCCGTGCGGCAGGTAAATACCCTATGCCCCTCCCACAAATGCAGGCTGGAAATCCAGCCTGCTGTACTTGTAATCAAGGCTCCGGGAGGAGTACTGGACGAAGGTGAGAGAACTGGATACGGTTGAACCTAACTTGGCTAGTGGTGTGCCTTTAGCCATGTACGCGGGTAAGCCAAGAAAAGGGGGCAAAACATGAATTTAGGCAGTTTATTGATTGAGAAATTTACAGAACCAAATTAGAAAAAGCTTTGGCGATCTCGACCTGTGGATGTGGAATGTAACGGGAAAAACATGAAGATTGCCACCGTCCCATTTTGCGTATGATGTGAGCTGGGACGCCATGTTTGGATGCCGCGGACGCGGCCCCGATCCGGAAGGAGTGCCCGGATATGGAGGCAGCGTGAAACCCTAGACCTGAAGCTAGAGTGCGAATATGTTTGAT
Source organism: Bufo bufo (assembly GCF_905171765.1). Lineage (NCBI taxonomy): Eukaryota > Metazoa > Chordata > Amphibia > Anura > Bufonidae > Bufo > Bufo bufo. The sequence goes on from NC_053390.1 coordinate 331,049,774, forward strand.
AAACTGCGCAGAAGTCAGTGAGAGCACGGGAAATAGCAGTAAGGGACTGTCGGGATTTCTGTCACGGAGAGTGGAGAGCAGTTGGTTGAGCACTGCCACTGGGCACCAAGGATTGAAGGAATTGAAATACTCGATCTGAACCGGTGGACCGACTTGGGAGGTTTTAGAAGAAGGTAGGAGGAAAATGAAATGGTCGAGACTATGGTGGAGCTGACTAATTACTGGCCCTGAGTTTTGGGCTGAGGTGCAGCAGAACTCCCCTGGCCTGAGGAACCCATAGAAGCTGAGGTAGAGGGTAGCTTTGAGGATCAAACCTTTGAATGGCCCGAAAGGATTACCATCTAGGGTGGCAGAAAACTTTTGAAATAAATCCCCTGTGACTGGTTGTCTGGTGGGAGTGGACGGAGAGGAGAGCTTCTGGATGCCTCTCAAGACTGCCTTGACCGCCTGGGAAGAAAAGAAGGAGATATGACTGGGATGATTGATCATGTAGTGATGCTGGATGCCCGCTAGGTAGAGTCTGATGGTGTTGTGAGATAACCTGAGCTCCTTATGGCAGTACGCCAAGAAGGCCAGGACGAAGGAGACCTTGTCCCTGTCCCCCCTAGGATGAAGGCGTGAAAACCGTTTGAAGGTGTTCCACCCCGTTTGATAGTTCCGGGCTGAATTGGCCGAGAGTGACTTGCGGATGAGACCGTGGGCTGCTGAAATGTACTTATCTAATCCATGGCTTCGAACCCTGGAGGGGTGATTCCGATTCTCCGAGCTCCTGGCATGATCGGAAAGAATAAATTGAAGTTTAATCGGGAGAGGGCATCAGAAAGTGTTCTTTTTGCCCTCTATGTGCCTACAGATGACGTGGAAATTTTGTTGCAAAGACAGCCAGGTGAGTTTGCGAACTAGACGCATGACCTTGGGGGAGCTGGACCTACCCCTAGCGAGGATGTCGACAACCGCTTGATTATCCGTCATGAAGCATACTGGCCTATTTCTCCATGATTGCCCCCAGACAAGAGCTTCTGCTACGATGGGGTACATTTCGAGCAGGGGAGAGGATTTGGCGGCCTCTTGATCTGAAGAGACCTGCGCGGGCCAAGGACCCGCAAACCACTAGTCCCCGCAAATGGCTCCAAAACCGAGGGACGCGGCAGCATCGGAAAACACCAAGGGGGAGGCGTCGTTCCACCGGGGAACAAAGAGAGAGATGCCGTTCCAGCTGGACAAGAAAACTGACCACATGGCCAGATCAGCCAACGCATCGCGTTCGAGATGGATGAGGGCATGCTGATCTGAGGCCGTTGGAAGGAGTCTGAGTAGGCCGGAGGTGAATGATCTGCCCTGCGGCATGATCCTGGCGGCAAAGCTGAAAGACCCCAACAACGATTGGAGTTCCAGCCTTGACACCGTGCGGATACCCACGAGCCTGGCCACTGAGTCCTTTAGCCTAATTAACTTGTCCAGGGGGAGTCTGGCCTCCATTTTGATGGTGTCTAGGGTGATACCTAAAAAGGTGATTACCCTGGAAGGGCCCTCGACCTTTGAGGGGGCCACTGGGACGTTCAGGTTGCTGAACATGGTTAAGAAGGTTGTCCAACCTGTCCGGAACGTGTTCAGCCTGCTCAATGAGCAAGAAATCGTCCAAGTAATGGATCACCCTCGGACAATGGGCATGATTGACCAGGATCCAGTGAAGCGCTTGGGCGAATTGATCAAAAAGCCAGGGGCTGCTCTTTGACCCGAACGTCAAGCGGGTGGCAAAATAATACTTTGCTCTCCATTTAATGCCATAAAACTTCCACAGGTAAGGCAGGATTGGCAGCAGCTTAAAGGCATCTGAAATGTCTGCCTTTGACAACCAAGCTCCTGCTCTGACCTGTAGGATTAGTTGTATGGCTTCGTCCAGAGAAGAATACTGCATGGAGAACTCTTCCGACGGGACCAGAGAATTGAGGCTGGGGGTGCTGGATGCATGAGGAGCAGACAGATCGTAAATTAATCTTTTTTTATTTGACGATTCCTTTACAACTAAGCCTATGGGGCTGACCCGGTACACGAGGAAGGGGGATTCGGCAAATGGGCCAATCATGAAGCCTTTCAGCAATTCTGCCTCCAACAGTTCGTCCACCGCCATAGAGTCCGCCAAGGATGAAAGAAGGTTGGGGCATTCACAAGTGACCTGCGGAAGGATGATTAACCCTGTGTGAAAACCTTCGGAAAAACCTTTTTTGAGGAACAGGACGAAATTGGGGTCATGGTGATGTTGAAGGAGGGAGAGTAACAGGTCGATGTTGACGCCGCCTAGTCAGGAGCGTTAAGCCGTTTGCTGGGAACAGGAGGACTGAGGGTGGGCCCTGAAACAGATGGAGCAAATGTGTAGTGCTTTGCACTTGTCGTAACTGCAGAAGCCTATGTTGAAATTATTGCAGATTTGATTTTTCCCTAAGAAGGTGATGGGACGACCAAGTTTATCCGAAAAAGGGTTAGATTTAGGTGCTCCGGTGTTGATGATTGGCCTGGAAGGGGGGGGGGGGGTTGGAGACGTGGGGGCACCAATCGGAAGAATGAAGGACTGATTGGCAGTTGGAACAAGCTGGGGCTTTCTGGCCGGCAAAAGGCCTGCAAAAGAGTTCCATGTCAAGGACAGCCCAATTAGTGACATGCTGATATTGGAGGAACGCTGCTGCTGCCTTTGCAGAAAATGACCGGTGATATTCATAGAAAGCGGAGCCGCCGTATTTGTAACCTAACTCGGTGACTCTATACAGGTATGTATCTAGTTCTTCCCTGCGGTGGGGATGCATGGAGCACACGATATCTCGGTATAGGCTGAAGGTCAGCATGAATTCGGGGATGGTAAGTTTCCTATTGAGGCGGACATCTTTAGATCTGAGCACTACCGATACATCACCGCAGGCGATTGTTCGGTTTTCGACTGTGTCGTGGGTGGAGATCAGGATGGCGGCTAAATTAATGTCCTTTCCTGCCAGAATATCACGCCTGATATTTTCTGGCACGAAGAAGGCGGGGGCGATGTCGGGAGTGCCAAGACTTGTACCTGGGGTGTTGGACCGGGAAGTGGAAGGAACGGCTTTGGGTTCTGGGAGAGGAGGAGACGTGGAACCCTTATTCTCGATGGCCTGGAGCCTGGAATCAATGTCAGAAATTGATGATGCTAAATTGTTGATGGTCGCGTGGAGTTGGGTCAGGGATAATAGAATGGTAGACATGGACACCTGATCGTCGGAGGCCCTGGGTGGTTCAGGAGCCCTGGGTGATTCGGGAAAAAGCAAACGGTACAGCTCGGCCTTTCGCGCTGAAGCAGAGTGGCGGATTCCCTTTTTGAGTTCAGTGATCAACTTGGGGATGGTCCAATGTCTGTATGAAGCGCGGCTGGCTGTTTCGGAGATTGCTGATTCCGGGATAGACATCGAGTCTTCTATGTCGGACACGTGGGACATGATACCGCTGAGTATGGGCACACCGTTCGAGCCGGACCCTGTTGGGAGGACCTGAAATGAAATGACAAAACCCCATACAATAAAAAAAAATTTTGGAACTTACCTGGAGCCAAGGAAGGGTTAGGACGGAATTTTAATGAAACACTGACCGCAGTCGAAATGCCCGGGTATGGCCGCGAAGAGGGTGAAAACTTCACACCCCGCGAACCTGGGATCGGTAAGTGAGGAAGAAGCTTAACTTGTACCTGCGTGAAGAGGTACACCCATAACATTCTGATAAGGGAACTTACGTAAATGACGATCAGGAAAAGACGAAACCTGGATGAGGAGAAAAGAAATGACAACCTGAGCGTGTCAGGCAATTCACGAAAAATTTAGACGGTGCAGGATGACCGGGTTGGAGACCAAGGACGCACCAGGGGCCGGTGAACGAGACGACGTGACATGACGTGACAGGCAGTGGACCAACAAAACCAACCTGAACGTATCAGGTGGACCGAACACAAACGACCCGAATGTATCGGGCAGAAGAACGTGGTATAACCTGAAGGCTATCAGGCGACTGAAAGACAAGACCTGAAGGAATCAGGAGAAACAAACGTGTCCTGAGCGTATCAGGTAGGAAATAAACATAACCTGGCGTATCAGGTGATTTAGAAGCGTTAGGCCCTGTGACATGACCGTGGGCCGAGACGCATCTGGTGACGAAACCTCTACTGGATGCCAACGCGGGACTTACAAATGTGGCAGGCAGTGAGGCGACATGACCCGCGCGTGATGGCAACGGAGAGCAACAGGACCCGAGCGTAACAGGTAAAGAAAAGCATGAACTGATCCTGATAGGTACAAGACTGGGCGTGACTGAAAAATAGAAAAGACGTGACGCGGGTGCTGATGGGCAAGACATGGCTGGCGTGATAGGCAGTAAGAGTTGACATGAGCACAGTGGAAAATTGAAGGCGACGGGACAGTGGGAGGAGGCAAGACCTGGGTGACGTTAGTCGAGCACAAAACAGACAGTGGCGTGACTTAGTATGATGCATAGAGAGCAACGATATGACCTGAACGGATCAGGCAAAAGGACATGGAGAGGACTTGAACGTATCAGGCAACAAGACATGAAGTGTGACAGGACAGTAGGAGGGGGTTGACGTGTGCGACGTAAGTAGACAAAGGACAAGGACTTGGATTGATGAAACAAAACGAGCAGATCAGGCAACAGGACAAAAAAGAGGACCTGAATGTATCAGGACAAAGGACACGAAGAAGACCTGAACGTATCAGGACATGACGACAACCTGAACGTATCAGGCAAGAGGACATGACGAAAACCTGAACGTAACAGGCAAGAGGACATGACGACACCCTGAACGTATCAGGCAAGAGGACATGATGAAAATCTTGAACGTAACAGGCAAGAGGACACGGAGTAACCCTGGACGTAACAGGCAAGAGGACACAAAGAAAACCTGAACGTATCAGGCAGGAGGACACGAAGAAAAACCTGAACGAATCAGGCAAGAGGACACGAAGAAACCTGAACTTATCAGGCAACAGGACACGAAGAAAACCTGAACGTATCAGGCAGGAGGACAGGAGAAAACCTGAACGTATCAGGCAATAGGACCTGAACGTACGACAGAGCTAGACTGAAAAGGTGGAGAAAGTTTGATGGGGTTTTTTTTGGGGTTTTTTGACACCTGCGGCAGTGTAAGTGCTGCTTGATGAGACGCAGCATACGGATGACAGAGGAGGCCAGACCCGCTGATCCGTGGGACTTTGACCCGGTGGAGGTCCCTTGGCGTGGGAAGATGGAACCCAGGCCATTTGAGGATGCTGAGACTCATGAAACGGCGGAGTGTATCATGGAAATGGTGAACCTGGATAGCAAAACACAGGGGCAATTGAGAGAAACCTGGGAGCACTGCAAACAGGGGGGGGGGGGGGGGGGGTGCTGAGTGATGCTGCCAGCCGTGAGCTAGTGATGGACCCTGACCTGCTCCACTGACTGTTTGAGACAAGCTCTTCCCACCATTGCTCTGATACAGAGGGCTGATTAAGTAATGCCCAATTGCATGCTGATATGTTTCCACCAGGTACCCAACCTACATGGGCGGACTCTATATGCAGGGGATTAAAATTGCACCAAGAAACCTGGGGGAGTTGCGGTGATGCGATCGTGTTCCGGACCTGACAGAAAAGCAACAGGGAGCCGCTATACACGTGCCCCATATGTGACGTGCGGAGGGAGCGCAGCAAGCGAGGGTAAGGGCTGAGCGGACCGCGCGGCTGGCGGCGGCCGCCCTTGATATCAGACAGGTGGAGAAGCGAGTTGGACCGGGATTCGCTTACCGAGACCTCCGCGCAGGAGAGGAGTGCCGCCGCTGCCCGTAGACGCTGGGAAGGCCGGAACCGGAAGTCGCACGAGGATGACGTCACCGCACCACGAGATTCCGACAGCCTGGAGAGGCCGTGCGGCAGGTAAATACCCTATTCCCCTCCCACAAATGCAGGCTGGAAATCCAGCCTGCTGTACATATTCTGAACTACAAGTGAGATGGAAACGAATCGGATATATTTCCCCAGTGCCAGGATGCACAAAGGATCTACCCTTACACATATAGCGGCAATTGACGCAGTCTAGGCAGGGGAATATATAATGCAAGAAAAAGTATGTGAAACCTTTGGAATTATATGGATTTCTGCACAAATTGGTCATAAAATGTGATCTGATCTTCATTTAAGTCACAACAATAGACAATCACAGTCTGCTTAAACTAATAACACACAAAGAATTAAATGTTACCATGTTTTTATTGAACACACCATGTAAACATTCACAGTGCAGGTGGAAAAAGTATGTGAACCCCTAGACATCTCCAAGAGCTAATTGGAGTGAGGCGTCAGCCAACTGGAATCCAATCAATAAGATGAGATTGGAGGTGTTGGTTACAGCTGCCCTGCCCTATAAAAAACACACTCCAGTTCTGGGTTTGCTTTTCACAAGAAGCATTGCCTGATGTGAATGATGCCTTGCACAAAAGAGCTCTCAGAAGACCTACGATTAAGAATTGTTGACTTGCATAAAGCTGGAAGGGGTTATAAAAGTATCTACAAAAGCCTTGCTGTTCATCAGTCCACGGTAAGACAAATTGTCTATAAATGGAGAAAGTTCAGCACTGCTGCTACTCTCCCTAGGAGTGGCCGTCCTGTAAAGATGACTGCAAGAGCACAGCGCAGACTGCTCAATGAGGTAAAGAAGAATCCTAGAGTGTCAGCTAAAGACTTACAAAAGTCTCTGGCATATGTTAACATCCCTGTTAGCGAATCTACGATACGTAAAACACTAAACAAGAATGGATTTCATGGGAGGATACCACAGAGGAAGCCACTGCTGTCCAAAAAAAACATTGCTGCACGTCTACAGTTTGCACAAGAGCACCTGGATGTTCCACAGCTGTACAAGCAAAATATTCTGTGGACAGATGAAACCAAAGTTAAGTTGTTTGGAAAGAAACACACAACACTATGTGTGGAGAAAAAGAGGCACAGCACACCAACATCAAAACCTCATCCCAACTGTGAAGTATGGTGGTGGGGGCATCATGGTTTAGGGCTGCTTTGCTGCGTCAGGGCCTGGACGGATTGCTGTCATCGAAGGAAAAATGAATTCAAGTTTATCAAGACATTTTGCAGGATAACTTAAGGCCATCTGTCCACCAGCTGAAGCTCAACAGAAGATGGCTGTTGCAACAGGACAACAACCCAAAGCATAGAAGTAAATCAACAACAGAATGGCTTAAACAGAAGAAAATACGCCTTCTGGAGTGGCCCAGTCAGAGTCCTGACCTCAACCCGATTGAGATGCTGTGGCATGACCTCAAGAAAGCGATTCACACCAGACATCCCAAGAATATTGCTGAACTGAAACAGTTCTGTAAAGAGGAATGGTCAAGAATTACTCCTGACCGTTGTGCACGTCTGATCTGCAACTACAGGAAACGTTTGGTTGAAGTTATTGCTGCCAAAGGAGGTTCAAGCAGTTATTAAATCCAAGGGTTCACAAACCTTTTCCAGCTGCACTGTGAATGTTTACATGGTGTGTTCAATAAAAACATGGTAACATTTAATTCTTTGTGTGTTATTAGTTTAAGGCCTCTTTCACACTTGCGTTGTCCGGATCCGGCGTGTACTCCACTTGCCGGAATTACACTCCGGATCCGGAAAAACGCAAGTGTACTGAAAGCATTTGAAGACGGAACCGTCTTCCAAATGCTTTCAGTGTTACTATGGCACCCAGGACGCTATTAAAGTCCTGGTTGCCATAGTAGGAGCGGGGAGCGGGGGAGCGGTATACTTACAGTCCGTGCGGCTCCCGGGGCGCTCCAGAATGACGTCAGAGCGCCCCATGCGCATGGATGACGTGATCCATGCGATCACGTGATCCATGCGCTTGGGGCGCCCTGACGTCACTCTGGAGCGCCCGGGGAGCCGCACGGACGGTAAGTACACTGCTCCCCCGCTCCCCGCTACACTTACCATGGCTGTCAGGACTTTAGCGTCCCGGCAGCCATGGTAACCACTCTGAAAAAGCTAAATGTCGGCTCCGGGAATGCGCCGAAACGACGTTTAGCTTAAGGCCGGATCCGGATCAATGCCTTCCAATGGGCATTAATTCCGGATCCGGCCTTGCGGCAAGTGTTCCGGATTTTTGGCCGGAGCAAAAAGCGCAGCATGCTGCGGTATTTTCTCCGGCCAACAAACGTTCCGTACCGGAACTGAAGACATCCTGATGCATCCTGAACGGATTACTCTCCATTCAGAATGCATTAGGATAATCCTGATCAGGATTCTTCCGGCATAGAGCCCCGACGACGGAACTCTATGCCGGAAGACAATAACGCAGGTGTGAAAGAGCCCTAAGCAGACTGTGATTGTCTATTGTTGTGACTTAGATGAAGATCACAATATAACAAAATAATAGCAAAGACAGGTGCACTCTGCAGTCTTACTAAACCCTCAAACTGATTTTAAAATTGAGAGATTAGTCAACATGTCCTATGGTGTAGAACATGTCTAAGCCCGGGCACCACGCCAAGGTTTCTCAAGTAGCCCGGGACCTAACACTCTCCTAACTGAGCCGTATGGGCAATACCAGGAGCCAGTGGGCAAATTACAGGAGCATGAGGCCGACTCACAAACAACTCACCAGTTACCTCCAGCATGTGGCCATGCTTGCAATGGGAGGAGGGAGGAGTCTGCGAGTCCCACTCAAGACTGGCTGATATAGCCCAGGCCTCACAGGTGCACCTAGATGTGACCTGTAGATGGAAAACAGGCACATTTAAATTGGAGTTTATACACCTCCAGGAATCTTGATATATGTACTTGTGGTTCGCTGCAGGCATCCTCCACCGTATGCATTTTTGCTGGGGATCGCCATTAGCCACGGGCCACAAGTGCAGGATCTGCTCCCCTATATATATGCACAACTGCATGTGGGTTTGAGCAAGTCCTGCTTGGTTAATACCACGCTAGTCTTTTCAGTTTGTATATTTAGATGAAGATCAGATCACATTTTATGACCAATTTGTCCAGAAATCCATATCATTCCAAAGTGTTCACATACTTTTTCTTGCAGCTGTGTATATATATACACACACACACACATACACAGTACAGACCAAAAGTTTGGACACACCTTCTCATTCAAAGAGTTTTCTTTATTTTCATGGCTATGAAGGCATCAAAACTATGAATTAACACATGTGGAATTATATACATAACAAACAAGTGTGAAACAACAAAAAATATGTAATATTCTAGGTTCTTCAAAGTAGCCACCTTTTGCTTTGATTACTGCTTTGCACACTCTTGGCATTCTCTTGATGAGCTTCAAGAGGTAGTCCCCTGAAATGGTCTTCCAACAGTCTTGAAGGAGTTTTCAGAGATGCTTAGCACTTGTTGGCCCTTTTGCCTTCACTCTGCGGTCCAGCTCACCCCAAACCATCTCGATTGGGTTAAGGTCCGGTGACTGTGGAGGCCAGGTCATCTGGCGCAGCACCCATCACTCTCCTTCATGGTCAAATAGCCCTTACTTTCAAAGTTTTCCCAATTTTTCGGCTGACTGACTGACCTTCATTTCTTAAAGTAATGATGGCCACTAGTTTTTCTTTACTTAGCTGCTTTTTTCTTGCCATAATACAAATTCTAACAGTCTATTCAGTAGGACTATCAGCTGTGTATCCACATGACTTCTCCTCAACGAAACTGATGGTCCCAACCCCATTTATAAGGCAAGAAATCCCACTTATTAAACCTGACAGGGCACACCTGTGAAGTGAAAACCATTTCAGGGGACTACCTCTTGAAGCTCATCAAGAGAATGCCAAGAGTGTGCAAAGCAGTAATCAAAGCAAAAGGTGGCTACTTTGAAGAACCTAGAATATGACATATTTTCAGTTGTTTCACACTTGTTTGTTATGTATATAATTCCACATGTGTTAATTCATAGTTTTTATGCCTTCAGTGTGAATCTACAATTTTCATAGTCATGAAAATAAAAACTCTTTGAATGAGGTGGTGTCCAAACTTTTGGTCTGTACTATATATATATATATATATATATATATATATTTAATGCTATATATCGCGGGTGCCCCCCCAGCTACTGAATCCTCCTGCAGGTGCCAGTGGGGAGATGCCGCCCGGATAACTGGACATTTGTCCAGTTGCGGGCATATAAAAAGACATAGGATCAAAGAGATCCTCTGCCTTTTGCTAAACACCTCCGTCAGGGCCGGAGATGTTTTGCATAACAAGGACAAGGGAACAAAGGGCTCCCCTGCCCTTGTATGCCACATACTTCCGGCATTGTAATTACAACGCCAGAGGTACGTGGTCACTTCAAAGGCAGGTGGATCAAAGTGATCCTCCGCCTTGGTATGCGCGGGCTGGTGGTGTGAAGTCATATCACCGCGCCAGCCCATGTCAGTTAAGCCATGCAGCCCAAGCAAGAATCATCCCCTGGAAAACGAGCATCCACAAGGGAGAATTAACCCCTGGAAAACGAGCCTAAGTGAGGATCATCCCCTAGGAACAAGCATTAACCCCTTAAAGGCTCGCTGGGTATCATTAACCCCTGTACCCCTATATATGAACTCTTTCCCACTGCCACCAATATATCCATACGCCCAGCAATATTAACCCCTACATTATTAACCCTTTCCCACTACCACATATATATATATATATATATATATACACACACACACTACTCAAAAAAATAAAGGGAACACAAAAATAACACATCCTAGATCTGAATGAATTAAATATTCTTCTGAAATACTTTGTTCTTTACATAGTTGAATGTGCTGACAACAAAAAAAAAAAAAAAGGAAATCAAATTTTTCAACCCATGGAGGTCTGGATTTGGAGTCACACTCAAAATTAAAGTGGAAAAACACACTACAGGCTGATCCAACTTTGATGTAATGTCCTTAAAACAAGTCAAAATGAGGCTCAGTAGTGTGTGTGGCCTCCACGTGCCTGTATGACCTCCCTACAACGCCTGTGCATGCTCCTGATGAGGTGGCGGACGGTCTCCTGAGGGATCTCCTCCCAGACCTGGACTAAAGCATCTGCCAACCCCATGGACAGTCTGTGGTGCAACGTGACGTTGGTGGATAGAGCGAGACAAGATGTCCCAGATGTGCTCAATTGGATTCAGGTCTGGGGAACGGGCGGGCCAGTCCATAGCATCAATGCCTTCGGAACTGCTGACACACTCCAGCCACATGAGGTCTAGCATTGTCTTGCATTAGGAGGAAACCAGGGCCAACCGCACCAGCATATGGTCTCACAAGGGGTCTGAGGATCTCATCTCGGTACCTAATGGCAGTCAGGCTACCTCTGGCGAGCACATGGAGGGCTGTGCGGCCCTCCAAAGAAATGCCACCCCACACCATCACTGACCCAATGCCAAACCGGTCATGCTGGAGGATGTTGCAGGCAGCAGAACGTTCTCCACGGTGTCTCAAGACTCGTCACATGTGCTCAGTGTGAACCTGCTTTCATCTGTGAAGAGCACAGGGCGCCAGTGGCGAATTTGCCAATCTTAGTGTTCTCTGGCAAATGCCAAACGTCCTGCACGGTGTTGGGCTGTAAGCACAACCCCCACCTGTGGACGTCGGGCCCTCATATCACCCTCATGGAGTCTGTTCCTGACCGTTTGAGCAGACACATGCACATTTGTGGCCTGCTGGAGGTCATTTTGCAGGGCTCTGGCAGTGCTCCTCCTGTTCCTCCTTGCACAAAGGCGGAGGTAGCGGTCCTGCTGCTGGGTTGCTGCCCTCCTACGGCCTCCTCCACGTCTCCTGATGTACTGGCCTGTCTCCTGGTAGCGCCTCCATGCTCTGGACACTACGCTGACAGACACAGCAAACCTTCTTGCCACAGCTCGCATTGATGTGCCATCCTGGATAAGCTGCACTACCTGAGCCACTTGTGTGGGTTGTAGACTCAGTCTCATGCTACCACTAGAGTGAAAGCACCGCCAGCATTCAAAAGTGACCAAAACATCAGCCAGGAAGCATAGGAACTGAGAAGTGTCTGTGGTCACCACCTGCAGAACCACTCCTTTATTGGGGGTTTCTTGCTAATTGCCTATAATTTCCACCTGTTGTCTATCCCATTTGCACAACAGCATGTGAAATTGATTGTCACTCAGTGTTGCTTCCTAAGTGGACAGTTTGATTTCATAGAAGCGTGATTGACTTGGAGTTACATTGTGTTGTTTAAGTGTTTTCTTTATTTTTTTGAGCAGTGTATATAGATATATATATATATATTAACCCCTGCATCACCCTGCCTTGTACCCCTACAATATATATCCCTTCTCCCTGCAATATTACTCCTGCATTAACCCCTACAATATATATCCCTACTCCCTGCAATTTTACCCCTGCATTATCATTTCCCCCCAACCTGCCATATTCCACCAACGCCCATTAACCCCCTTTCAATACCCGTTCCCTGCATTTACCCCTGCAGTGCCATTATCACTGCATTACACGGTGCCTGCATTTACCCCTGCAGTGCCATTATCACTGCATTGGACCCTGTAACTGTCACGGCCACGGTTTGGCCGTGACTCCTTGGGAGCCGCATACAGTTGCCCGCGGTTTGGGTTGTTGTTTCAACCACAGCTTGAGGCTTGATGTTGTTTGCCTCAAGTGCGGTTGCCGCGGACAACAGGTATGTGTGCGGTCCCTTTGGAGTTTGCGTGTATGTATGCACTGTCTTTGTCTGTGTGCACTCTGTGTAGTGTGTGGTGTGCACGGACACCTTTCCTGCACTGTGGTTGCCCGTGGCAACGTTTGTCGTTGTGTACATGTGGTGGCAGTGTCCCGGCCTTGGGGCTGACTCCCAGGACACGGTTGCCACCCATGTCGTTGCCTGCGGCAACAACCACAGTGTGTTTGTTGTGTTGGACACTGTTCCTTTAGGTTGGTGTTTTCCCTTTCCTGTGGTGCTGGAAGGGTTAACTCCCTTCCCAGTGTGTGTGATGTCACTGGGTGTGTCTGACCGTTGGGTGTGGCCTCTTAGGGCTATATAGCCTCTCACTTTGGCATGGCTCAGTAGGTTGCTTCAGTCATGCTTTGCTGTAGCAGCCTCCTGTGATTTCCATCTTCTTGTAAGGGCCACCCTTCCGGTCATAAGTTCTAATACCGTGATGTGTTGTTTATGTCTTGTGTCTTTGGTTTTTGTGCAGCTATGGATGTCCTGGTCCCTGTGTGTCTTCATGTGTGTGCTGTTTACCTTTGTCTGTGTGGACAGCCTTTTCTTAGCACGGGTTCCAGTCAGCAAGGCTGAGACAGGTTTGTGTGGAACTGTTTGGTTCACCTGTCTTATCCATAGTCCTGTTTATGTACCCCCTTCTTCATGCTGCTTGGCCAGTGAGACTCCTGCTCCTCCGTGCCTAGGAGGAGTGGGTTGTCTTACCCTGCTCCTTAGCCCAGGGACCGGTCGGAGGGTAAGTCAGGGATCCGAGGTTCCTGCGCATGGGTCCTCCTACCATCAAGGTCGGCCCATGCAGGTAGGAGACAGGGTCAGCGTTAGGGACACAAAAGGAGGTGACCTGCTCCCTAATTCTGTGTTCCTGGCGAGTAGCGACTGGACATCTTCAGTCACCGCACGGCTGAGGATTTCCCCCATCCTCAGCCGTGACAGTAACCCTTGTATTGTGTAACCCCTTGTAGGGACAGTCTAGCGTCAGTTGGGAGGGTGCTGCTGTGGTTACGTGTATGTGTGAGTGTATGTCTAGCTAGATTTTGGGGTGGAATTATAGTTGGGATTGTATAGTGTTAGTGTAATTAGGATTATTATTGTGCTGTTAGTGTATTACCGTGTGCGTCTATATGTATATATATTTATATAACCATTGATATAAATACATATAGATATAGCAGAAATAATCACTGTAGACTTGTAATTGTTTAATAAATACTTTATTATTCAAATATAGCATATCGTCTTTTGTAGCCGCCGTAATTCAGCGCAACCAGTTCAGGAAACAGTTAGAGCAACAGGTAGAAAAATAAATAGGCGGATTCAGCAAAAGCTGTATCCGACTATTTATTAATATTAATTATTAATCCAAAATATTAATAATTCATATTTCCTTTTACAGTAATCTAGGGCAGTGGTCCCCAACCTTCCATGCCCAGAGAGCCACATTAAGACCTGAGAGATGGCTGTGAGCCACATTCAAGGTGACCATTGCACACATGTCCTGTTGTGGTTAATAGAATGATACTTTTCGGGCTTTGAACAATTACTTCAAGTGTCCCACCCACATGCGGTAAAGTCGCTTTGCTTCCAATTTCAGACTATTTAGAAAAGAAAGGAGCTAAAGCCCTATTAAAGCGGCATTTTTTCACTGTGATGTGAGGAACCATTCTTCTACTTGTTCTCATAAGGGGTTGGCTGATTTACAGAAGATCTTGTCAAATGTGTTAGAAACCCGAATATAGTCAACTTGCTAATAGATCTTTATCATAGGTTCTACGCCGGAATCCTCTGCCGCAAGTGTGAAAGTACCCTATATTACATCAATATGCAGACCTCTGCAGAGCAGAGACAGAGAGGACTATGTGGTTGTGATCTCACAGCTTCACAGTTCTCTCTACTCTATAGTCGTGAACAGTGACTACTGTAGACTTTTGGTTGACATAAGAGAATATTTCTCCACTCTTAGGCCTCTTTGAGTTGAACGCATTGCACCCGCACTGCATACCGACCCATTCATTTCTATGGGGCTGTGCACATGAGCGGTGATTTTCTCGCATCACTTGTGCATTGCGTGAAAATCGCAGCAAGCTCTACTTTGTGCGTTTTTCACGCAACGCAGGCCCCATAGAAGTGAATGGGGCTGCTTGAAAATCGCAAGCATCCGCAAGCAAGTGCGGATGCAGTGCGATTTTCACGCACGGTTGCTAGGAGACAATCGGGATGGGGACCCGATCATCATTATTATTTTCCCTTATAACATGGTTATAAAGTAAAATAATAGCATTCTTAATACAGAATGCTTAGTAAAATAGTGCTGGAGGGGTTAATAAAAATAAAATAAAAATTTACTCACCTTAATCCACTTGTTCGCGCAGCCCGGCTTCTCTTCTGTCTTCATCTTTGCTGTGCAGTAGGAAAAGGACCTGTGGTGACGTCACTGCGATCATCACATGGTCCGTCACACACGATCCATCACCATGGTGATGGATCATGTGATGGACCATGTGATGAGCGCAGTGATGTCATTAAAGGTCCTTTACCCAGGTCCTGAAGAAAGAAGAGAAGCCGGGCTGCGCGAACAAGTGGATTAAGGGGAGTTAAATTATTTTATTTTTTTAACCCCTCCAGCCCTATTTTACTAAGCATTCTGTATTAAGAATGCTATTATTTTCCCTAAATAATACAATCTACACAACACCTAACCCAAACCCGAACTTCTGTGAAGAAGTTCTGGTTTGGGTACCAAACATGCCGATTTTTCTCACGCACATGCAAAACGCATTAAAATGTTTTGCACTCGCACGGAAAAATTGCGCATTTTCCCGCGACGCACCCGCATCTTATCCGGCCCCAAACCATGACTCCCGTGTGAAAGAGGCCTTAGATTGTTCTAAGTGTCCACTTCAAAGGGGTCACATAGGACAAGGAGCAACCCTGGGCAACTGCCCACTTTGCTGCCTCCTAGTAGAGAAGTATGTAAACAAACACTGACTACCTTACAGGTAATGTCCTCAACATCACGTACTTGGGATCGAGAGATGTGAAAGGGAAGGCAAGAACTCACACTCCACAGTACAAACCTGTTTTGCCATGCAGTCTTGCTAAATTTGCATAAGACAAATATAATGTTAGTTTATTGCAATACCTGGTCATTTAGTGGTATCCCTTGAGACATCTTCTTTTTATTTTCCATGGGATGATAATCATCTGCATCATAGAATTTACATCCTAACTGCAATAAAACAAGAGAAACGGGTGAAGAGAATCCAAAGTGATCCCTGTAGATACAGATATACTATTAACCATATGACCAGACGTGATGTATTTGCTGCAGGTTTGCGATGCACATTCTGCAACTTACAGTACGGTTCTCCAAACCGCATCCGCACATAGTGAAAAAAATCTGCACGAAAAGCAGAGCATGCTGCATATATTCAAATCTATATCATGCTCATCTTGTGTGAAAAACCTGCAGATTTTCATCATGGATTTCACCCTTGCAATGCTTTGCAAAATCTGCTTGGATATTATCGTGGATTTGCTGCAGTATTGTGGCGAAATCTGCAGTGGATTTCTAATGCTATCTCTAGACCAGCCCTAAATAATCTATCAGATTTCAGGTTAATTCTTTACACTTTTTCCCTCACTTGTCTGACCGCTTTTCTGCTGGAGCTCTAGGCTAAATGCACACGATCAAGATTGCGTGCGGAAGATCCGCACCGTAGGTCATGTATGCTGTAATCTGTGAGAACTTGAAATTCTCATGTACAGGATGCTGATTTTTTTCCATGCGGATTTTGACCTGCGGTGCGGATTTAAAAATCTCCAGCATGTCAATTTATTTTATTTTTCCTGACCGGATTTTCTCTATTCACTTAAATTCTGCATGTGGAAAATCCTCACCAAATCCGCACCAATTCATGTGGATTGTCCGCACGGATTTCCCTGCGAACACCTGAGGATTTCAGTGTGGATTCTCAACACATAAATTCTGAAATCCCCTAGACATATCCTAGTCTCATCCTGGTAGTTCTATAGTGTACGAGTACACTTGTACTGAAACAGAGATGTGTATTTGTCAGTCTGCCAAGCAGATTGTTTTATGATAGCGTGTATTGTGATATTTAATGTCAGATTATGCCAGTGAACTATAGCATATAATTACATATGAAACCTGTCTAATTTCCTATGTGTATTTTACTTCTAAGCCTATAGTACTGCTATTACCTAAGGTAAAAACAAATTTCACAAGTCTGCTTCATCAACCGAATACATGCACCTTTGAGGTGAGCAAATCGATGCAAAAACAAATTGAATTCAACTCACATTTTCAAAATTTTTTAGTAAGATTTGAATTCAAATTGTTGACAATTCGATTTGGGTGATTTTCATCAAAATGGCATCAGACAGGAAAGATGAAGAAGGAAGATCACATGACCCCAGGCAGTGTGTGTGTATGTATGCATAACGACAAGCATTTGCCACCAAAAGCTAAACATTTTGTAAAAAAAATCCTACAGTGCAGTTTTTTGCTTGATACTAGAGATGAGCGAATTTTTCACAATTTTTGGGGAAAAATTCAGTTCTATCCAAATTTATTTGCGGCAAATTACGTAAAAAAATGGCTATTTCCTGGCTGCAGAGGGCCTTTATAGTGGTGTAGGCGTCACTCTTAGAATCACTGCACACTTCACTTGTTTGGGCAGTCACGGTGCCAAAACTGACTAAATAACTCAAGTATGAACTTAGCCTTACAGGTCGATGTTAGCGCCAAGAAGAAACGCACTCCTTTTACACCATCGTCAGCTGATTCCACATACACTCACCTAAAGAATTATTAGGAACACCTGTTCTATTTCTCATTAATGCAATTATCTAGTCAACCAATCACATGGCAGTTGCTTCAATGCATTTAGGGGGGTGGTCCTGGTCAAGACAATCTCCTGAACGCCAAACTGAATGTCAGAATGGGAAAGAAAGGTGATTTAAGCAATTTTAAGCGTGGCATGGTTGTTGGTGCCAGACGGGCCGATCTGAGTATTTCACAATCTGCTCAGTTACTGGGATTTTCACGCACAACCATTTCTAGGGTTTACAAAGAATGGTGTGAAAAGGGAAAAACATCCAGTATACGGCAGTCCCGTGGGCGAGAATGCCTTGTGGATGCTAGAGGTCACAGGAGAATGGGCCGACTGATTCAAGCTGATAGAAGAGCAACGTTGACTGAAATAACCACTCGTTACAACCGAGGTATGCAGCAAAGCATTTGTGAAGCCACAACACGCACAACCTTGAGGCGGATGGGCTACAACAGCAGAAGACCCCACCGGGTACCACTCATCTCCACTACAAATAGGAAAAAGAGGCTACAACAGCAGAAGACCCCACCGGGTAGGAAAAAGAGGCTACAATTTGCACGAGCTCACCAAAATTGGACTGTTGAAGACTGGAAAAATGTTGCCTGGTCTGATGAGTCTCGATTTCTGTTGAGACATTCAAATGGTAGAGTCCAAATTTGGCGTAAACAGAATGAGAACATGTATCCATCATGCCTTGTTACCACTGTGCAGGCTGGTGGTGGTGGTGTAATGGTGTGGGGGATGTTTTCTAGGCACACTTTAGGCCCCTTAGTGCCAATTGGGCATCGTTTAAATGCCACGGGCTACCTGAGCATTGTTTCTGACCATGTCCATCCCTTCATGACCACCATGTGCCCATCCTCTGATGGCTACTTCCAGCAGGATAATGCACCATGTCACAAATCATTTCAAATTGGTTTCTTGAACATGACAATGAGTTCACTGTACTAAAATGGCCCCCACAGTCACCAGATCTCAACCCAATAGAGCATCTTTGGGATGTGGTGGAAAGGGAGCTTCGTGCCCTGGATGTGCATCGCTCAAATCTCCATCAACTGCAAGATGCTATCCTATCAATATGGGCCAACATTTCTAAAGAATGCTATCAGCACCTTGTGGAATCAATGCCACGTAGAATTAAGGCAGTTCTGAAGGCAAAAGGGGGTCCAACACCGTATTAGTATGGTGTTCCTAATAATTCTTTAGGTGAGTGTAGATGTCTACAGAACCTGTTCTATTAAACGCTTAGAAAAGTAGAGCCCCCCGGACAGAGTGGAGAAGACGTCAGCAGTAAGTTTGTGTTGGCGTCACTGATTATTTTGCCCTTCCTCTGATCCGTCAAAACAATAACCCACAAAAACGGATCCAGTCTGTGGAGCATCCGCCTTCACTCAGTCAGCATTTGGTCAGTAATCCATCAGTATTGCTAATACCAAAAAAACCAGGAGTGGATCCAAAACAGATGACACGTGAACAGAATATTCGCAAGTCTTCTGTGTTTTGTACCCACTCCTGCTTTTGGCTACCAAATTACAAGCCAATTCTGATGGGACCATACAGGCTTTACAGCTGCTTCACAGACAGGATCCGTTGTGCGTCTCATTTTACCTTCCTTCTGACAGATCAGAGGAAGGGTCAAATAAATGATGGTCAGCCAAGCCAAAAAAGCTAAATAGTGGCCCAGTCATGAAGTGGGGAGGGTGGGAACAGCATGAGAAGTCCACAGAGTGGCCCTATGACATAGTCGTGAGGTGAAAGCAGCATGAGGAGACCACAGAGTAGCCCAATGACAGAGTGTGGAGGTGGCGGCAGCAGCAGGAGGCCGCCACAGAGTGGCAAGGTGACATAGTCTGTAGGTGGTGGCAGCATTAGGAGGCCACAGAGTGGCACAATGACATAGTGTGGAAGTGGCGGCAGCAACAGGAGGCCACAGAGTGGTAAAGTGACATAGTGTGGAGGTGGCGGCATTATCAGGAGACCACAGAGTGGCAAGGTGACATAGTGTGGAGGTGGCGGCAGCATCAGGAGGCCACTGAGTGGCAAGGTGACATAGTGTGGAGGTGGCGGCAGCATCAGGAGGCCACTGAGTGGCAAGGTGACATAGTGTGGAGGTGGCAGCAGCATGAGGAGATCACAGAGTGACAAGGTGACATAGTGTAGAGGTGAAAGCAGCATGAGGAGACCACAGAGTTGCCCAATGACAGAGTGTGTAGGTGGCAGCAGCATCAGGAGGCCACTGTCATGATCAGTGTGGGAGAAAAACTCCACACTAAACACAGGAGGGAAGGGGAACAGTAACTAGGCCTGGAAACTAGGGAAGGAACAGGTCACCTCCTAAACAACCCTTATCCAGGCCCTAACTACCTATCAATATGAATAGACCTTGAAGGTAGGAATATTCATATGCTGTATACCTAGGCCCTTATATCCCTATAAGGCCCTGAAATGAGGTTGGGACCAGAGACAACCCATTCCTCCCCAGACGGACGAATGGAAGTCTCTGTATCAGGCCCAGATACAAACAACAGGGAATATAACAAACACATAACAATAAGAAAAGACTAGACTTATCTGAAAGTAGAAAACTGGCAACTCCAGAAGCACCACAGAGTACAACCGACCAGCTAGTTAGAAAGCAGGAAGAAAATCTATGAGCCACACCTCCAAGAGTGAGAAGCAGCTACTTATGGGAAAACTAAATTACCAACAAGCAACACCTGAAGCAAGGGGTGTGGCATTCACCAAAACACAGACACAATAAGATCTACAGTGAACTTGTCAATTTAACCCACGAGTTGCCAGTCTCTCTGATTTCCTGGTACCTGCCACTGGAACGTCCATGACAGTACCCCCCTCCCCCTCCTTCTACGGGTGACCTCTGGGCACTCAGGACCGACCTTATCTGGGTGAGATCTATGAAACGCATTCACTAAACGATTGGCATTAACGTCGGATGCCGGCACCCACATCCTCTCCTCCGGTCCATAACCTTTCCAGTGGACAAGATATTGAAGGGATACACGGAGAACTATAGAGTCAACTATTTTCGCGATCTCGAATTCCAAATTACCATCCACCATGACTGGAGTGGGTGGCAAGGAAGATGGTTGTAAAGGTTCCACATATTTTTTCAACAAAGACCTATGGAACACATTATAAATTTTCAGGGCCTGAGGAAGCTCAAGACGAAAAGCTACAGGATTAATAATGGCCGCGATCTTATATGGGCCGATAAACCTTGGACCCAACTTCCAGGAAGGTTCCTTCAACTTAATGTTTCTTGTGGACAGCCACACAGAATCACCCACACTTAGGTCCGGACCATTCATACGTTTCCTGTCAGCCACACGTTTATATTTGTTACCCATATTATTCAAGTTATTTTGAATTTTTTGCCATATCGATGACAATGATGATGAAAAACGTTCTTCCTCAGGGATGCCAGAAGTATTAGAACCAGAAAATGTGCCAAACTGCGGGTGAAATCCATAGGCCCCAAAAAGCGGCAACTCACCAGTGGACTCCTGACTACGATTGTTTATGGCAAACTCTGCCAAAGACAAAAAGGAAGACCACTCCTCCTGGTTCTCAGATACAAAACATCTCAAGTAAGTCTCCAGACTCTGATTAGTGTGCTCCATCTGTCCGTTTGACTGAGGATGAAAAAAACTAAGAAAAAGACAGTTGAATTCCCAGACGAGTACAGAACGCCTTCCAGAATCTGGAAACAAACTGAGTCCCTCGATCTGAGACCACGTCAGAGGGAATGCCATGAAGTTTCACAATGTTGTCAACAAATACCTGTGCAAGGGTTTTAGCATTAGGTAGGCCTGATAATGCAATAAAATGTACCATTTTACTAAAGCGATCAACTACCACCAGAATAACTGTCTTTCCTGAAGAATTAGGTAGATCAGTGATAAAGTCCATGGATACATGAGTCCATGGTCTGGACGGAATGGGTAACGGAAGTAAAGATCTAGAAGGTCGAGTATGTGTCACCTTGGCACGTGCACAGGTAGTACAGGCTGACACAGTCCTTCACACACTTACGCCACCCCGGCCACCAGAATCTACAAGATATGAGGTTGGCAGTGGACCTACTACCAGGATGTCCTGTAAGAACCGTACAATGATGTTCCTCCAACACCTTGTGACGCAATTCCGGTGGCACAAATAGTTTCCCAGAGGGACACGAGTCCGGTACGTCTCCCTGAGCCTTTAATACCTTCACCTCAAGGTCAGGGTAGAAGGCGGATATCACCACCCCTTTAGACAGTATGGGACTCGGGTTTTCAAAATCACCACCTCCAGGAAAACTACGTGACAAGGTGATTGTTTTTTCGAGAAAAATGCACATGGTCGCCATTTACCAGGTGATGGGCACTGTGACGAAAACTGCTCCTACCCCCACCTTGGATGCATCCACTTCCAAAATAAACGGTTGTGACACATCTGGCTGCACCAATATGGGAGCAGAAGAGAAGCATTCCTTAATCGCAGAAAAAGCTTGCAACGCCGAATCAGACCATACAGAGACACCCGTCCCTTTCTTAGTCATGTCCGTTAAGGGTTTTACTATTGTCGAATAATTCTTAATACATTTTCGGTAATACTTGGTGAATCCTAAAAAACGCCTAAGAGCCTTCAGATTTTCGGGTTGATCCCAGTCCAATACAGCACAGACTCTCAGGATCCATTCGAAAATCCGAAGATGACAGCAGGTAGCCCAAGAACTACACCTTGTGCACCTCAAAAACACATTTCTCTAATTTTGCAAACAATTTATTATCCCTTAGAATCTGTAACACCTGTCTCACATGATTCTGATGTGTCTCCATGTCAGGAGAATAAATAAGAATGTCATCCAAATACATGATCACAAAACTCCCCACCAGGTGATGAAAGATGTTATTCACAAAATGTTGGAAGACCGCCGGGGCATTGGTCAACCCGAAAGGCATGACCAGGTTCTCAAAGTGCCCCTCAGGAGTAATAAAAGCCGTCTTCCATTCATCCCCTTCCTTGATCCTAACCAGATTATATGCCCCCCTGAAGTCGAACTTGGAGAACACCTTGGCACCAATAAACTGGTTAAACAAATCGGGAATCAAAGGAAGAGGGTAAGGATCACGGATAGTAATCTGATTGAGTTCACGAAAATCCAGACCTGGCCGAAGACATCCATCTTTTTTTTTGTTTTACAAAAAAAAAAAACTGCAGCCACTGGAGACTTGGAAGGTCTTCTGTGCCCTTTCTTCAAACTCTTGGCAATATATTCTCTCATGGCCTGCCTTTCAGGTTCAGATTAGATTATACAACCTAGATTTAGGCAATTTGGCCCCGGGAATAAGATTGACAGGGCAATCATATTCCCGATGGGAAGGTAAATCCTGACATCCACTCTCAGAAAACACATTGGCAAACTCGGCCCTGCTGTCAATAAATACTTTAATTCCCACAGTTTTTTACTCTAGCGCCACTTCGGCAGTCAGGAGAAATCGGGTACTACCAGCAAAAGACAAATGCACATTCTCTGACTCCCCACTCACACCTCCGATAGTCAGATGGGATTTAGACGCTCCTTTTTGTTTCTCTTTTTGCCGCTGAATGCTTGGACTTATATTGACAAAATGTCCCCTTTGACCGCAGAAAAAACATACTCCCTGCTTGCGACTCCTACTTTTGCAAGCAGATCCCGAGTCGGTCCCCCTAATTGCATGGGTTCATCCCCAGGTATAAGCTCAGGAGTCTCTTCACCCAAAGAGTCAAAGGAATACGATATGTTATGTAACGTCCTAAGAGAGTGGGCCCTTAGATCTCTCTCTCAGGCATCTATCAATACATACAGCTAAAGACATAGCGGCTTCCAAAGACTCAGGATTCTCATGAAAGGCCAAAGCGTCCTTCAGCCTCTCAGAGAATCCCTGACAAAACTGGCTATGGAGAGCTGGATCGTTCCACTCAGTATCCGTAGCCCACCTCCTAAAATCGGAACAAAAGATCTCCGCCGAACGCTCTTCCTGACGCAGGCCGCGTAATTTAGTCTCGGCATGGGAGGTTCGGTCCGGGTCATCATAGATGAGAATTAAAGCTCCGAAAAATGCATCTACTGATCGGAGAGACTGTGATCCGGTCGGCAGAGAAAAAGACCAAGACTGGGTGTCCCCTTTAAGCAACAAAATAATCACAGCCACTCTCTGGCTCTCGTCCCCAGATGAGTGTGGACACAACTTAAAGTACCATTTGCATGCTTCCCTGAACCAAATAAAATTATCACTTTCCCCCGAGAATCTATCCAGGAGAGCAACTTTAGGTTCAGGACAGGTCAGGTAACCACTACTAGGATCAGCCAACAGTGGTCTCTGCATCTGTGAGTCATCCACCTCCAGAGACAGCCCCTGTAACTGTCTTGTCAGTGCAGCGATAACATCCATGGCTGAACTGATACAGACAACAAAATGACGATTATTCGACGGTTTATAATGTCACGATCAGTGTGGGGGAAAAACTCCACACTAAACACAGGAGGGAAGGGGAACAGTAACTGGGCCTAGAAACTAGGGAAGGAACAGGTCACCTCCTAAACAACCCTAATCCAGGCCCTAACTACCTATCAATATGAATAGACCTTGAAGGTAGGAATATTCATATGCTGTATACCTAGGCCCTTATATCCCTATAAGGCCCTGGAATGAGGTTAGGACCAGAGACAACCCATTCCTCCCCAGACGGACGAATGGAAGTCTCTGTATCAGGCCCAGATACAAACAACAGGGAATATAACAAACACATAAAAATAAGAAAAGACAAGACTTATATGAAAGTAGAAAACTGGCAACTCCAGAAGCACCACAGAGTACAACCGACCAGCTAGTTAGAAGGCAGAAAGAAAATCTATAAACTGCACCTCCAAGATTGAGAAGCAGATACCTATGGGAAAAGTCAATTACCAACAAGCAACACCTGAAGCAAGGGGTGTGGCATTCACCAAAACACGGACACAATAAGATCCACAGTGAACTTGTCAATTCAACCCACGAGTTGCCAGTCTCACCGATCTCCTGGTACCTGCCACGGGAACGTCCGTGACAGCCAGAGAGTATCAAGGTGACATAGTGTGGAGGTGGCGGCAGCATCAGGAGGCAACAGAGTGGCAAGGTGACATAGTGTAGAGGTGGCAGCAGCATGAGGAGACCACAGAGTGGCAAGGTGGCATAGTGTGGAGGTGGCGGCAGCATGAGGAGACCACAGAGTGGCCCACTCACAAAGTCTGTAGGTGGCGGCAGCACCAGGAGGCCTCAGAGTGGCAAGGTGACATAGTGTGGAAGTGGTGGCAGCATCAGGAGGCCACAGAAAGGCAAGTTGACATAGTGTGGAGGTGGCAGCAGCAGCATCAGGAGGCCACAGAGTGGAAAGGTGACATAGTGTGGAAGTGGTGGCAGCATGAGGAGGCCACAGAGTGGCAAGATGACATAGTGGTGAGGTGGAAGCAGCATGAGGAGACCAGAGTCTGTAAGTGGCTGCAGCATCAGGAGGCCGCAGAGTGGCACAATGACAGTGTGGAAGTGGCGGCAGCATCAGAAGACCACAGAGTGGCAAGGAGACATAATGTAGAGGTGGCAGCAGCATCAGGCAACCACAGAGTGGCAAGGCAACATAGTGTGGAGGTGGGTGGCAATACCAGTACCCGCTGAAAATGGTGGGTGAAAGGAGCACTTGGCACCAGATGTGTGGCATCAGGCGGGTGTCAGCATCAGAATAGTAGCTTAGGCAAGTAGCCAGAATAAACAAGTCTCTTTTGTCAAAATGTTGGTGTGGCACCATGGATGATCTGGTCTGATGCATCAGGAATTGGTGGGTGGAAATCCTGGCTGATCCACGCCTGATTCATCTTGACAAAGGTCAGTCTCTCCACATTTTTGGTGGACAGGCAAGTTCTTCTTGGGGTGACTATGGCCCCTGCTGCATTAAACACCCACTCTGATGCCACACTACTGGCCGGGCAGGAACGGGGCAGGAAAGGGGGCGTGGTTACCTTGACTTGAAGCAAAGAGGCTGCTGCCCCCTTGACTTCAAGCCTGACTGGAAAATAGCGCGGATGGAGGATAAAAGATCGTTTTTCATACTTCTGCCTCATCAGAATGCAGTAAGAAAATCCTCATTGGAAACTCACTGCCGGCTACTTGAAGGTACTGCTGGCGGTTTGGGATGGGTTTTGCCGCTGACAGGTTCCCTTTAAAATACAGGATCCTTTTTTTTATTTTTATGTTCTTCTGGAGGATCAGAAGAATGGAAAATAGACAGTGATGTGAACCTGCCTTAGGGCTCATGCACACGACCGTATGTATTTTGCGGTCCGCAAAAATCATATCCGCAAAATATATGGATGAAATCCGTGTGCATTCCGTATTTTGCGGAACGGAACAGCTGGCCCTTCATAGAACAGTACTATCCTTGTCCATAATGCGGACAATAGGGCATGTTCTATTTTTTGTGGCAGGGAAATACGGACATACGGAAACGGAATGCACACCGAGTAACTTCCGTTTTTTTGCGGACCCATTAAAGTTAATGGTTCTGCATACGGTCTGCAAAAAAACCCGAAACGGACACGGAAAGAAAATACATTCGTGTGCATGAGCCCTTAGGCTAATTTCACACAAGTGTATGAAGTCCTTAAAATACACTTTGTGTGTCAGAGGTATTTTCCATGCTGAACACTTCTCCTGTGACACTCATCAAAAACTAGGTGCATCTACAGTGCACAGCGTAAAATAGTCCGTGACTAAATATTGTTGCACGGCCGGTTTTTTTAACGACTAAAATAGTTGCAAGTCCCTTGATAAATGAGACCGCCGCTGAATGAATACCTGACAAATATGGAGACTCCTTTTTCACTATCCTACCAGTATTTATACCAGTGTGGGGTATATAGTCAAATTATTTTGCCATACAGTAATAAACGTACCTGATCTGCCAGATGAGATCCTACTGCTGTTCTGTGTAAAGACACAAACAAGAGAATGATCACAATATACATGCTGCTGAAAGTGAACGGCTGGGTGCACATTGGCTATTTTTGGCGTTTATGCTCTTTTCAATCCTTTTTGTGCACATTACGGGCATACATCAGGAAACACATCTGACATATACCTTGAATGTATCCATAGGATATATTGGGCCAGATGTTTGCCAAAAAATAACCTTTTGACATATGTTTGGGGGATATGAGTCGCTATACCTTTAATGGCATTGTCCAATAACAACAATAACAACTTATCCCCTATCCATAATGGAGGTGTCTGATCGGCAGGGTTTCGACTGTTGGGGTCCCTGCCAATCACTAGAACGGAGCAACATACATTCATAGGACTGTCAGAGATAGCCTAGCGGTCAGACCCCGCCAATTAGACAGCTACCCACATGGGACAACCTCTTTTAAAGGGGTTCTCCAGGAATTAAGAAAATTCTTGAATATTACTTTATTATAAATATATATTCCCAAACACCTTTCATTAGTTATAATGATTTGTTTTGTCTAGGGAGCAATCATTAAGAGAAATAAAATAATTAAGGAGACATTAAGTATAGAGAGGACAAACAGGACAGGCTGCGGTAATGGAGACAAGTGGGGTGCACCACCAATGAGGCCAGGTGAGGCGATCTCCTCAGGCAGCACCAGGTAGGGGCAATAGGGGGGAAGCGGAAGGACCATGGGTAATGAGCGCTTTCATTGTGGCAAATGGGTTTAGATTAAAAAATTGGCATTTGAGGGGGGATGCAGTTTCAGTTTTTGGCAGCAGAAAGGCTAGGTGCACCCCTGGAGACAAATGCTGCTTCTCATTAGCCGTCCCTACTCTCCTCTCTGTACTTCATTCATACAGAGATTTAGCTGTATTCAGGATCATAATTCCTGACAAGTAGAGCAGAGGGGAGGATAAGGCATCTCTTTACCTGAATGTTGTGAAGTAACTTGTCCTGCTGTGTAATTAGGACAGGTTTTGTGTGCACTAATAGGACGGCAGCCATTTTATTTCTCATGATGATTGCTCCCTAGACAAAACAAGCCATTATAACTAATGAAAGGTATATGGGAATATATTTATAATAAAGTAATATTTAAATATTTTCAGTAATTCTATTTTCTTAATTCCTGGAGAACCCCTTTAGCTCCTTAAGGATGTAGGGCGTACCGGTATGCTCTATTTCCCGAATCCTTAAGGACTCAGGGTGTACCGGTACGTCCTAACTTTAAATCGCGATTCCGGCGCCGCGGGGGTTAATCGGAACGGGATGCCGGCTGAAATCATTCAGCCGGCATCCTGTAACAACGCAGGGGGGGGGTTTGACCCCCCCGTATCGGCGATCGCAGAAAACTGCAGGTCAATTCAGACCTGCGGTTTGCTGCGTTTCCGGTCCATTCGGGTCTCCGGTGACCCGATGAACCGGAAAAAGACTGCGATCGGTGGCGTGATTATACACCACCAATCACAGTCCGAAGATTTGGAGAGGCGGTGCTGGCCCTGGTGCTGAATGCTGCTGTCCAGGGTGCTGATTGGTGCAGGGGAGAGAGGCGCGAGATTCAAACTTCCTGCGCTCCTCTCTCCCCTCCTCTTCCTGTTCTGCACGAGCACCCTGCAGCACCAGCTCCTGAGTCCCCCTAATCGGCATCCATCACCCTCCTGCACCCATCGCCCTCCAGGTAGGTTAGGGTCAGTGAGGGAGAGACACCGTTAGGCAGGGATAGAAGGGAAAAGTTAGTTTAGGAATACAGTAAATAAAAATAACTTTTATCTAAACTTTCTTTGTTCCATCTTTCAGACCCCAGACCGCCCCTGCCACTTGCCCCCCACCACCGTCGACTACAATCGGTATATGGGAGGAGTTGATCTCTCTGATCAAGTCCTCAAGCCATATAATGCCATGCGCAAAACCCGGGCATGGTACAAAAAAGTTGCGGTCTACTTGGTACAGGTTGCCTTGTACAACTCTTTTCTATTATTCCGAAGCGCTGGCAGCACAGGGACATTCCTCCAATTCTATGAGGCAGGCCTCAAGGACCTGATTTTTTCAGACCGGGAAAGAGCAGGCCGGAGTACCTTGGGAATTGGAGGCGCCCGGATCATCCCTGGCCAACACTTTCCAGGTGTGGTCCCCCATACTGGAAAGAAGGGACGAACCCAAAAAAAGTGCAGAGTGTGTCGCAGGAGGGGGATACGCAAGGACACCACCACTCAGTGCGACACGTGCCCCGATCATCCGGGCCTCTGGGTTATCGATTGCTTCAGGGAGTATCACACTTCCATGGAGTACAAAAATTTTATAATCCCCAACAGTCCCCTAGAGAACATAAAAAACTATGGCTCTCAGACTGGAGACACGGAAACAATTTTTTTTTCCCCAAAAAATATTCATTTTAGTGCAGGCATCCTCAAACTGCGGCCCTCCAGATGTTGTAAAACTATAACTCCCAGCATGCCCAGACAACCTACAGCCATCAGCAGGGCATGGTGGGAATTGTAGTTTTACAACATCTGGAGGGCCGCAGTTTTAGGATGCCTGCTTAGTGTCTCCAAAGTCTGACAGCCATACATATTGGGCATCATCGCGTCCGTAAAAATCGTCTCTATGAAAATAACATTTAACCCAACCCCCCCGGATGAACAGCGTTAAAAAAAAAACCATGTAAAAAAAGCCATTTTTTTTGTCACATAACATCAGAAAAAGTGTAATAGCGAGCGAACAAAATGTCATATGCACCCCCAATTAGTGCCAATAAAACCGCCATCTCATCGCGCAAAAAATGAGCCCCTACATTAGATAGTCGCCCAACTAAAAAAAAAAAAAAGTTTAGCTCCCAGGCGGCTATGGAGATACTAAAATAATTTTTTTGGTTTCCAAAAATGATAATGTAGTGTAAAATCTAAATAAATTCTAAAATGTAGACATATTAGGTATCGCCGCGTTCGTAAGAATCTGCCCTATACAAATAACATTTGACCAAACCCCTCGGATGAACAGCGTTAAAAATATAAAATAAAAACGGTGCCAAAACACCAATTTTTGGGCAAAATTTCCATTTGAATCCTTTTTTTCCGGTAATAAAGCAAGGGTTAACAGCCAAACAAAACTCAATATTTTTGGCCCTGATTCTGTAGTTTGCAGAAACACCCCATATGTGGTCGTAAATGGCTATATAGCCACACGGCAGGGCATAGAACAAAGGGAACTCCATATGGTTTCTGGAAGGCAGATTTTGATGGACAGTTTTTTTTTACACCATGTCCCATTAGAAGCCCCCCTGATGTAGCCTAGACTAGAAACTCCAAAAAAGTTACCCCATCTAAGAAACTACACCCCTCAAGGTATTCAAAAGTTACTTTACAAACTTTGTTAACCCTTTAGGTGTTTCACAAAACTAAATAGCGAATGTAGAAACAATTTTAGAATTAAAAAATTTTGTTACCTTGCCTCAAAAAAGTGTAATATAGAGCAACCAAAAATCATATTTACCCCTAAAATAGTCCCAAAACAACAACCACCTTATCCCGTAGTTTCCTAGATGGGGTCACTTTTATGGAGTTTCTACTCTAGGGGTGCATCAGGGGGCTTGAAAGGGTACATGGTGTAAATAAACCAGTCCAGCAAAATCTGCCTTCCAAAAACCATATGGCGTTTCCCTTCTTCTATGTCCTGCCGTTTAGCCAAATAGTAGTTTACGACCACATATGGGGTGTTTCTGCAAACTACAGAATCAGGGCAACCGATTAAGTTTTGTTTGGCTGTTAACCCATTTTTTTCAGTAATAAAGTAAGTGTTAAAATGGAAAAATTTTCAAAAAATAGAAAATTCTAAATTGTTTCTCCATCTGCCATTAACTCTTGTGGAACACCTAAAGGGTTAACAAAGTTTGTAAACCCAGTTTTGAATACCTTGAGGGGTGTACTTTCTTAGATGGAGTCACTTTTTTGAAATTTCTATTCTAGGGGTGCAACGGGGGGCTTCAAATGGGACATGGTATAAACAAAACCAGTCCTGCAAAATCTGCCTTCCAAAACCCATATGGCGTTCCCCTCTTTCTATGTGCTCCCGTTTGGCCAAACAGTAGTTTACGACCACATATGGGGTGTTTTTGCAAACTACAGAATCAGGGCAACCCATATTGAGTTTTGTTTGGCTGTTAACCATTACTTTATTGCTGGAAAAAATGGGTTAAAATTGAAAATTTTCCAAAAAATTGAAATTTCTAAATTGTTTCTCCATCTGCCATTAACTCTTGTGGAACACCTAAAGGGTTAACAAAGTTTGTAAACCCAGTTTTGAATACCTTAAGGGGTGTACTTTCTTAGATGGAGTCACTTTTTTGAAATTTCTATTCTAGGGGTGCAACTACTGTTTGGCCAAATGGGAGCACATAGAAAGAGGGGAACGCCATATGGGTTTTGGAAGGCAGATTTTGCAGGACTGGTTTTGTTTATACCATGTCCCATTTGAAGCCCCCCGTTGCACCCCTAGAATAGAAATTTCAAAAAAGTGACTCCATCTAAGAAAGTACACCCCTCAAGGTATTCAAAACTGGGTTTACAAACTTTGTTAACCCTTTAGGTGTTCCACAAGAGTTAATGGCAGATGGAGAAACAATTTAGAATTTTCTATTTTTTGAAAATTTTTCCATTTTAACACTTACTTTATTACTGAAAAAAATGGGTTAACAGCCAAACAAAACTCAAAATCGGTTGCCCCGATTCTGTAGTTTGCAGAAACACCCCATATGTGGTCGTAAACTACTATTTGGCTAAACGGCAGGACATAGAAGAAGGGGAACGCCATATGGTTTTTGGAAGGCAGATTTTGCTGGACTGGTTTATTTACACCATGTACCCTTTCAAGCCCCCTGATGCACCCCTAGAGTAGAACCTCCATAAAAGTGACCCCATCTAGGAAACTACGGGATAAGGTGGTTGTTGTTTTGGGACTATTTTAGGGGTAAATATGATTTTTGGTTGCTCTATATTACACTTTTTTGAGGCAAGGTAACAAAAATTTTTAATTCTAAAATTGTTTCTACATTCGCTATTTAGTTTTGTGAAACACCTAAAGGGTTAACAAAGTTTGTAAAGTAACTTTTGAATACCTTGAGGGGTGTAGTTTCTTAGATGGGGTCACTTTTTTGGAGTTTCTAGTCTAGGCTACATCAGGGGGGCTTCTAATGGGACATGGTGTAAAAAAAAACTGTCCATCAAAATCTGCCTTCCAGAAACCATATGGAGTTCCCTTTGTTCTATGCCCTGCCGTGTGGCTATATAGCCATTTACGACCACATATGGGGTGTTTCTGTAAACTACAGAATCAGGGCCATAAATATTGAGTTTTGTTTGGCTGTTAACCCTTGCTTTATTACCGGAAAAAAAAGGATTCAAATGGAAATTTTGCCCAAAAATTGGTGTTTTGGCACCGTTTTTATTTTATATTTTTAACGCTGTTCATCCGAGGGGTTTGGTCAAATGGGACATGGTATAAACAAACCAGTCCTGCAAAATCTGCCTTGCAAAACCCATATGGTGTTCCCCTCCTTCTATGTCCTCCCGTTTGGCCAAACAGTAGTTTACTACCACATATGGGGTGTTTCTGCAAACTACAGAATCAGGGCAACCCATTTTGAGTTTTGTTTGGCAGTTAACCCTTGTTTTTTTCCAGGAAAAAATTGATTATATTAGAAAATTCTTCAAAAAATCTAAAATCTTAAAATTTATGTCCATTTGCCATGAAGTCTTGTGGAAGACCTAAAGGGTTAACAAAGTTTGTAAAAACAGTTTTGAAAACCTTGAGGGGTGTAGTTTCTAGAATGGGTGGTTTCTATTATGTAAGCCTCACAAAGTGACTTCAAACCTGAACTGGTCCATAAAAAGTGGGATTTTGAAGATTTCTGGAAAATTTCAAAATTTGCATCTAAACTTCCAAGCCTTGTAACATCCCCAAAAAATTTAATATCATTCCCAAAATGCTACAAACATGAAGTAGACATATGGGGAATGAAAAGTCATCACAATTTTTGAGGGTATTACTATGTATTACAGAAGTAGAGAAACTGAAACTTTGAAATTTGCTAATTTTTCCAAATTTTTGATAAATATGGTATTTTATGCAAAAAAAATTAACTTTTTTGACCCAATTTTAGCAGTGTCATGAAGTACAATATGTGACGAAAAAACTATCTCAGAACGGCCTGGATTAAGTCAAAGCATTTTAAAGTTATCAGCACTTAAAGTGACACTGGTCAGATTTGCAAAAAATGGCCAAGTCCTTAAGGTGAAATAGGGCTGAGTCCTTAAGGCTACTTTCACACTAGCGTTCGGGTGTCCGCTCGTGCGCTCCGTTTGAAGGGGCTCACGAGCGGCCCCGAACGCATCCGTCTGGCCCTAATGCATTCTCAGTGGAGGCGGATCCACTGAGAATGCACCTGCCTGCCAGCGTTCAGCCTCCGTTCCGCTCAGCAGGCGGACACCCGAACGCAGCTTGCAGCGTTTTGATGTCCGCCTGGCCGTGCGGATCCGTTCAGATTTACAATGGAAGTCAATGGGGACGGATCCGTCTGTCCTGGCTCCGCTTTGACACGGATCCGTTTGAAACCGTTCACGTCTCTGCGCATGCCCAGTAACTTCCTGTCCCTCCCCCTCATAGTCGGCCATTTTGGATTATCGACTTGGTGAGACTGGTAAGTATGAAGTTTTGTCTGTTTGTCGATCTTTCTTTTTTTACTATCTATCTATCTCTATATTTCTAGGGTGGGGGGGCTGCTGGCACTTGGGAAGGGGTGTGTGTGGCTGGAACTGCGCAGTGCTTCTGACATTGCGGGGGTGTTTGTGGCTGGAACTGTGCGGTGCTTCTGGCACTGCGGGGGTGTTTGTGGCTGGAACTGTGCGGTGCTTCTGACATTGTGGTGGTGTTTGTGGCTGGAACTGTGCGGTGCTTCTGACATTGCGGGGGTGTTTGTGGCTGGAACTGTGCGGTGCTTCTGACATTGCGGGGGTGTTTGTGGCTGGAACTGTGCGGTGCTTCTGGCACTGCAGGGGGGTTTGTGGCTGGAACTGTGCGGTGCTTCTGACATTGCGGGGGTGTTTGTGGCTGGAACTGTGCGGTGCTTCTGACATTGCTGGGGTGTTTGTGGCTGGAACTGTGGGGGCTGCTGGCATTGGGGGGGCTGAGGGCACTGTGCGGGGCTGCTGTCTCTGGGGGTGTTTATGGCAGTTGGGGGGGGGGAATTATGGCTCCTGTCGGATTCATTTTTTTAATCATTTTATTATTAGGGTCGTTCCCAAAAAAAGAAAAAAACGAATAGGAAATATCTGCGGTGGGCAAGCCCAGATCTATATTTTAAAAAGTAAGTATTGAAAAAAAAAAATTGTTGATATATGAGTAAATAGTGCTCTACAAGTTCCTTTAACGTTATCTGCATTTTGTCTGGTATTCTGTTGCGTACAGATGTCATCAAAGAAGACAACCATTGACTGGAGTGACCCACCCAGAAGGCGCCGCCGTATTCAGTGGCCAGTAAGTATAAAATCAACACTTGGAGTTTTTACTGTTTGATTCCTTGCATTATTCAGTATGTGCTCTTATTATAGATTTCATCATCATCATCTGCGGAGGGCTCTCCAGCAATGGCCAGCTCACCTGCCGAATCGCCAGCGTCCAGGGGAGGTGGACCAAGCCCGGACCGGGGCTGTCAAGAAGTAAGTATATATATATATATATATATATATATATATATCGTAATTTTATATATTTTTTTAAGTACAGTCTTCTAAAAAAAATAAAATTTGTTTTTAGCAATCTGCACCTAGAGCCGCCAGCGAGGATCCCCCAGTCGCCGCCAGAGTCCGCGGGAATGAGCGTGGCGGTCGTAGACGTGTAAGTATTGAATTAAGTAGTTTTAATTAGCATTTTGTATTAGGATTTACATTAAATTTTGTATTTCCTTTTTTTCAGGGTTCCGTAGGCTCCACCAGGGAAGATGAGGAGTTCGGGGTTCCGAGCATAGATAACCTGCTCCTCATCCAACTGGTGGAGGCGCGTCCAGCACTATGGGACCACTCCGACCGCCACCACGCCGATCATCATCGTACCCAGCGGCTCTGGAGGGACATCTGTGCTGAAGTTTTTGAGACCTGGGGGGATCTCGATGCGGCGGCTCAGGAGAAATATGGTAAGTAAAACAATATGTATTTTAGTACTTTAAAATATTGTTCTTTTCCTTTCATCATGCTGATTTTATTTTTTATAGTTTTTTTTTTCGATAGTCAAACTGGTTACAACGCGTTGGCGATCTATCCGGGACCGCTTCAGGAGGGATTACAACAAGGAGGTTCAGGCCCCGAGTGGCTCCGGAGGAACCTCAGGGGTCACCTACATCCATACGGCGGCCCTGGGGTTCCTACGAAAGGCAATGGCACCTAAAAGGTAAATATTTATAACAACTGTTCAAAAAATAAATTGTAAAGGGGCTGTCTGAGACAGGGTAGCGTTTGGCTCCTCTGTTTTGGCCAGCCCCCCACAGTCAGATGGACAACTGTTCTCTCCGTGTGAGTTTAAGGGGCTGTCTGAGACAGGGTAGCGTTTGGCTCCTCTGTTTTGGCCAGCCCCCCACAGTCAGATGGACAACTGTTCTCTCCGTCTGAGTTTAAGGGGCTGTCTGAGACAGGGTAGCGTTTGGCTCCCCTGTTTTGGCCAGCCCCCCACAGTCAGATGGACAACTGTTCTCTCCGTCTGAGGGGCTGTCTGAGACAGGGTAGCGTTTGGCTCCCCTGTTTTGGCCAGCCCCCCACAGTCAGATGGACAACTGTTCTCTCCGTCTGACTGTAAGGGGCTGTCTGAGACAGTGGAGCGTTTGGCTCCCCTGTTTTGGCCAGCCCCCTATGGTATACGGTAGACATAGCATAGAACATGGATGTTTTATTTAAAGAACAATTCCTAACTTTCCTTTTTTTTTTCTACAGAAGTGCCAGCAGCACTCGGGAGCCTGACCAACCTCCTGAGGCGGAACCGGAACAGATCGCCAGCGCCAGCCCTCCTGTCCCTCATGCATCGGCTCAGGATAATCCGAGTCCCCTACCGGGTCCCTCCGCTCAACAGAGGCTCTTAGGTTTTCGTCAAAATTTGAGAGCCCTGGTGAGCAGGCAGAGATCCGGTAGGCCAAATCGAGCTGATTATGCGAACCTTGTAGAGGTCGTTTCCGACGCTCTAGAAGGTTTTGCCCAACATCAGATGGAGTTTGGTGCTGACTTGATTCGCCGCTGGGAGGGGGCGGAGTCGGCGTTTCAACGCAGCCCAAACTACCATTATGGGCTAAGCATGATCAGTTTGATGGACTCAATGACGCCCGAGCAGTTGCATGAGTTCAAGATCATGCAAGAGAACGGGGCATGGGAAATTATGCACCGCCCCCAAATCCCACCCCCAACCCACACCTACCCCCCATCCCACACGAGTGGCCAGTACCGCCAACCTTTCCCTTCCCACCCCCCGAGCATGTGTTTCCTTCTGCTTCTTTTTCTTCTCCTGACCCCGTATTTTCCTCCTACTTCTTTTCAAACTCCCTCCACCTCTACACGTGCTCGGGTCCCCTCCTCCTCAGACCCTTCCTTTCTCCACACCCCGCAATTACGCCCTGCATCCTTTCCTGTGGCCCGTAGTTTTACCTCAGTGGATCGCCAGGACAGGGGGGCTACCATTGCCAGCCCCAGACCATCAACCCCACGACAGTCCACCTCCCCTCACCGTTATGAACAGTTGGAAATAAAAATTTTGTTTATATTTATTTTATTTATTTTCTGTATAAAAAAAAAAAAATGTTTATACTTTACTGCACTGTGTCTGTGTTTTTATTGTCCTGTACAGGGAACCTTGGCACTACAGCTGTGTTGAAATTAAAACTACCCTAGTCTCACTACTGTGCGTTTATTACAACACCCTTGGTAGTTTTTATATCAAAACAGCATTAGTGCCAATGTCGTAAGATCCATTAAAACCGGACCATCAATAATGAGCTATCTTTTGGCTCTTTATTGATCGTAGACCCTATGATTGGCACATGAACAAGCAAATGCTTGTTCATTGTTCAATCTTGTGCCCTTTCATATGAGCCATTGTGGGAGTCACGGTCCATCAGCATCATCAGGAATTCATTAATAAATTGTGATTTTAACGTTTAATGATTTCCCGATGACGCTAATATAACTAGTGTGATTACCACAAGGGACACGCAAGGGACATACAGTTTTTAAAGGGGTATTCACATAGACAATGGGGGGATTTCACTTGAATATGTCCCCATTGTCTGATAGGTGTGGGTAAACATTGGTAGGACCCGCACCTATATCGAGAACGGAGCGGGGAGCACTGTTGCTGTAGGACACATTTCCCATGGTATGTCCACCACCAAGCGCTAATCCCCGCCTCTCACATAGAAGTGAATGGAGGGCGGCAGCACAGTGCGACCTAGTCTACTTTCTTGGCTTCGTTCTCAATATATGTGAGGGTACCAGCCGTGGGACCCGCACCTATAAGACAATGTAGGTATATCTTAAAGTGGTATGCCCCCATTGTATTAGATGAGAAAACCCCTTTAAGGCCTCTTGCACACGACTGTATGCCCCAAGAGACATACGGTCCGTGAGCGGGCCATATGTCCCGTAGTGGCATTGATCGTGCGCACGAGAGCACACAGCATCATAGTGTACAATGATTCTGTGCAAGTCGAGCTGCCCGCGGGGATATAGTCTTGCACTAATAGATCATATGAGTGCGGGACAATAGCCCAGTTTGCGGCACAACATGGTCAGCATCATGATGCTCTGTACTCGCGTATGCACGCTCAAGGACGATCAGGGACATATGGCCCTCTAACGAACACTATACATCTTTAAGTGCATGTAGTCATGTACAAGAGTCCGAAAGGTGTGGTCCATTATCAAAGCCGGACCAGCTTTGGAACTTCAACAAGATAGCCCTGGAGAAATATAGGAGCATTACAACCCTATAGATCTGAATACATGAAGATGGAACCTAGAGATGCTTTTCCTACCAAAACGGATCCGCTAAACGGATGACAAAACGGAAACCAACGTGACAAACGCATCCGTAAAACATACGGATCCGTACAAACGGATCCGTCTGAATGTCTTCCGTTTGGCTCCGTTTAGTCAGTTTATTGACGGATCCGTTTGAAATGCCCTTCAAACGGATCCGTGAAACGCTAGTGTGAAAGTAGCCTTAGGGGTTAAGGGGTTAAGCTCTTCTCATAGATTGAATTGTTGATTAGTTTGTTACCAATGTAATTTATGATTTTGTTTGTGTGTATTTGCTCTGATTTGTAAAGCACTATGGAATATCTTGACACTGTATAAAAAGCTTAGCCATTATTATATATTTTTTTCTTTTTCACTGTGTTGGAAAGCATAATTGCCTACGATTCCACCGAAACTCTGTAGTATTTGCCATACTGTTGCCCATGTTGAAGTCATGCTTTCGACATATTGTATACTTGTACATTTTAAGACTTTATTCCGATGGCCATAAAGTGGGTTCTAGGGTGATCTAATCTGAACAGCAGGGAGTGTGGGCTTTGCAACTCAAACATGTAAGACTGAATGATTCAGATTGTGTCATGTGAGTCAATGGAAAAATATACATTTTGCAGTGAATTAACATATTTTTGGACGCAGGTTCACTTTTCTAGAGCAACCATTCTAGGACGGTTTCCTAGCACTGGTTCTTTAATAAACGCTGTGTGTCCTTGGGAATTCATGAAGCAACTTTTACAGTAAAACACATGATCCTGTGTGAGCCCAGCCTAGCTGCAGGCCAGCTATGAACCAGCTCCACTGCTCACATGAGCTGCCTCCTCCCAGAGTATACATGGGAGTAGCCTTTGTCCTCAGTCTCCAGAACAAAGCAGGATTTGCAGTGTCAGATGTCTGTGTAACCTCTTCATTGCCTGTGTAATGCTATGTACAGAGAGATCATACTCACTTCCCAGAGCCGCTCACTCCCATCACCACGATTATCATAACTTCTCCTAGGACCTAGCTGCCACCAGGAAGACACAGTGGAATCCTTCCCCAGCTCCTGTATACCGAGCTTTGTAGGCCACACAGCAATGCCAGACGATGGGGAAGTGAATAACACGTACTCCAATGACCAGTGCTTAGTCATTCCCCTCCTGCCCTGCTGTTGTAATCACTATGTCAATAATTAAAGCATGAAAAGGAATCGAATTCACAGGGGGAGATTTATCAAGAGTGGTGCAAAGGGAAACTGGCTTACTTCCACCTAACAACCAATCAGACTCCACCTTTCATTTTCAAAAGGAGCTCTGAAAAATGAAAGGTGGAAGCTGATTGGTTGCTATAGGCAACTAAGCCAGTTTTCCTTTACACCAGTTCTGATAAATTTCCCCCACAATGTTACATAAAATCCAAGTTATTAAGTGAGAAAAATGAACACGTTAGGGCAGTGATGGTGAACCTTTTACAGACTGAGTGCCCAAACTGCAACCCAAAACCCATTATTTATCGCAAAGTGCCAACACGGCAATCTAACCTGAATACTACAGTCCAATATAGTATATCTTCCATGTACTTTATCATTTAGCTATAATAGCCTGCCTGCATTCAGCGCCCTGTGCTGATGAATGGCAGGAAAAGTCTAAGGCATATTGGTACACCATAGACTTTTTCCAGGGTGTGAGTGCCCACAGAGAGGTCTCTGAGTGCCGCCACTGGCACCCGTGCCATAGGATCGCCACCACTGCGTTACAGGAATAAATTTATTTATATAGAAGAAACAGGATTCGCAAATAAATTAAGCAACTAAACTTCCTGATTGTTTCTACAAACAAAATGGTTTTTTACCAATTGTTAGGGTATGGCGCAACGGTGCAGCTGGCAACATGCAGCCAAGTCACGTCCACCTGTGACAGCCAATGGAAACATGATTATACCAAAAAATTGCGTGGCTATTGGCTGCCACAAGTGGACGTGATTTGGTCACATGCATCTAGCACCATCAGGCGGTACCCTTACAGGGCGCACTTTTGCCCAGATTTGCTTATTATATAGATGGCATAAGCTTAGACAGGCTGTCTAGACCTGCACCAGGTTTATTACAGGGGCTCAGGCTGTGGATAATAAATGTGCGAATGTGGGACCAGGACAGACACTTTTCTCTAAGGCCCCTTTCACACGGGCGTTCCGGATTTGCTCCAGATGTGTCTGGTGTGCATTGCGGGAAACCCGCGCAAGTAGGCACGCAATTGCAGTCAGTTTTGATTGCGTTCCGATGTTCAGTCGTTTCTGCGCGAGTGCAATGCGTTTTGCACGCGCGTGAGAAAGAACTGAATGTGGTACCCAGACCCGAACCTGGACTTCTTCACTGAAGTTCGGGTTAGGTGTTCTATTCATTTTATTATTATCCCTTATAACATGGTTATAATGGAAAATAATAGCATTCTTAATACGGAATGCTTACTAAAATGTGGCTGCTGGAAAGTACTACAGCCCAGACCGGGGCCTAAATCGGAAGCCAGGTAGGATTCACACACATCGGCGATCGCATTTGCGGGGTGCCGATGGGAGACAGAGGGAGTCCGCTTCCTCTTTCACTGCTTTACATGCGGCGGGCGCCATTGCACACGGCATGTAAAGTGTTAAACAGCCTGGATCGGCACTCCTGCCGGTCCGGGCTGTTAGAGCAGGGCCGCGGCTCACATGTGAGAGCCAGGTCCCTGCTCCCCGCTGCACGGGGGCCCCATGCAGCGCTTAGACTGGGCAGCCGTAAAAAAGCGGCGGGCCAGCCTAAGGCCCCTTAGTGACCGCCGTAAAATCATGTATGGGTGGTCTCTAAGGGGTTAAAGCAGAGTAACAGACAGTCTGGTTGGACTAAAAAGTTTGAGATATCAAATTCTTCTAATGCCACAGCGCAAAAGGCACTTCATTGTGCTGCGCCTGTCGCACTGTGCAGCCAAGGGCTGAAGGTGACACTCCAGCCATTAGCAGAGCTTCTCAAATAACGACCCTGAACAAGATACAATGGTGCGGTATGACAGTACAGGGTCATTTTTATGAGTTTAACCCCTTAGTGACCACCCATACGTCTTTTTACAGCGGTCACTAAGGGGCCTTAGGCTGGGCCACCGCATTTTTACGGCGGCCCAGTCTAAGCGCTGCACGGCTCACATGAGAGCCGGGGCCCTGCTCTAACAGCCCGGACCGGCAGGAGTGCCGATCCGGGCTGTTTAACCCTTTACATGCTGGGCGCAATGGCGCCCGCTGCATGTAAAGTGGTGACAGAGGAAGCGGACTCCCTCTGTCTCCCCTCAGTACCCCAAAAATGCGATGGCGGGGTGCTGATGTGTTGGGAAGCTTACCTTGCTTCCGATCAGGGCCCCGAGCCTGTCTTCCGTTACCTCCAGCAGGCTGTGCCTCTCTGGCGCAGCCTGCTGGTCTATGTTTGAATAGCATTGCTATTGAAATGTAATGTATAATAGAGATAATGCATTACATTTTAAAAGCAATCAAAATACTGTATATTATAGTCCCCTTGTGGGACTGTTTAGTAGTATAAAATTTTTTTAAAAAATACACATTTATTAAATAAAAAAAATTCCATAAAAAAAAAAATGCATTTTTTTCCCTTGAAAATACGCTTTTCAATGAAAGAAATTGCAAAAAGGAAATATCCCCCATATGTTTGGTATTGCCGCGTCCGTAACGACCCGGACTACATAAATATTACATAAATTATCCCCTATGGTGAACGCCGTAAAAAATTAAATAAAAAAAAGACAGAATTTCTAATTTATTCTTAGTTTCCACTGAAAAAAACTTAATAGCAAGCGATCAAAAAGCGGCATTTACTCCAAAATGATACCAATGAAAAATACAAGTCGTCCCTCAAAAATCAAGCCCTCACACAACTCCATAGAAAAAAAAAAAGTTATGGGTCTTGTGAAGTGGCAATGCAAAATTATTTTTTTGGTTAATAAAAGGGGTTTTATTGCAAAAAAAAGTAGTAAAACGTAAAAAAAATAAGTATTTAGTATCACTTTAATCGTACTGACCCAGAGAATAAAGATATTATGTTATTTGTACCGAAAAATGGACGCCGTAAAATTTATAATGTAAAAACGCAGTGGCAGTATTGCTATTTTTCCCCATTTCCCTCCCAGAAAGAGTTAAGAAAAGTTAATCAGAAAGTTATGTGTACCCCAAAATGGCGCCATTAAAAACTACAACTTGTCCCGTAAAAAACAAGCCCTCATAAAGCTATATAGACGAAAAAATAAAAAAGTTATAGCTCTTGGAACGAGACCATGAAAAAAACGCTTGGTCATAAAGGCCCAAACAGTCTTGGTCACTAAGGGGTTAAGGAAGACGCTACATTACTGGAATGCAAGGGTTGGCAACATATAGAGATTCCCTTTCCTTATTGCTAATAGCTCCCATAGACGATCCTTCCTCTAGGATTTGTATGAGTGCTTCACTAAGATCCTTTGTTGGGTCTCTATTAAGTTGGCGATAGGTTTCCTTGTCCTGTAAAATGTTGATAATAGCTTGTTCATAATCTTCACTGCTTAATACCACC
Organism: Bufo bufo; assembly: GCF_905171765.1. Lineage (NCBI taxonomy): Eukaryota > Metazoa > Chordata > Amphibia > Anura > Bufonidae > Bufo > Bufo bufo. Next base: position 331,092,027 of record NC_053390.1, read on the forward strand.
ACCACTCCTCCTGTATCTGAGTTGAGGATGGTGTTTTTTAAATTTATTAGATTGTAGTTCTTTTATAGACATATTCTTAAACAGTGATAGAGGAGTGCCTATGTAACTACCTGGGTGGGAGGAGCTATAAACTAAATGGGCGTTGTTAGGGGTGGTGCTGGAGCTGTGGCTAAGGAAGGAGAAGTGCATCATGGGTTTGGTTGGATACAGCAACAGGAAGTGCTACATACAGGATGTAAACCAACCAGAGTAATTGGTCTACATGAGAAAAATGAGTCAGGAGGGTTAAAAAAATTAAATAAAAAACACAGCTAAGATGTACATGAGATAATCAACTACATGAGCATATCTGCCAAAAACCATCGCAAATACCTTTAATATCTAATCATTAGGGGTCCTCTGCCAATAAGCTGATGAAAGGGGCCCCTGTGCTTGGGCGAGCATTACAGCCTCTTTTTTGGCCTGTGACATCACGTTCATTGTTCACATGGCCTTTTTGCAGCAATGACAAGCACAGCCGCTATAAAATGTACAGCGCTGTGTTTAATATAATATCAATGCTGATCACGGCATCTGTGAGTGAAGGCAGAGGGATGCGGTTCCCTCTGCCTTCCGATCGGAGCCCCCGCAGTGAAATTGTGGGGCTCTAATCAGTTGCCATAGCACCCTGGATGCTGCTGAAGCCTTCCAGGCCTGCCATGGTTTTCTCCATACTGAGCTATGCACGAGGCATCGCTCGGAATGGAGACTTTAGAAATCCTTTTCACCCCAATAGAGATCTATTAGGGTGAATAGGAGAGGGGATCAAAAGATTCCATGTACCGGGCCCTGATGGGGGCTAATAGTGAAAAAAGTTAAATAAATAAAAAAACACCAATATATTAAAATTTTAAATCGCCCCCTTTCCAATCTTACATATAAAAATATATAAACAATAAAAAAAAAACATATTAGATATCGCTGCGTCTGAAAATGTTTGAACTATTAAAAACATAAAAAAATAATTCCTGTACAGTGAACGCCATAAACAAAAATAAAACACACTATTTGCCATTTTTTTTTCATCTTTTCCCCCCCTAAAAATTTAATAACGGTGATTAAAAAGTTGCAAATACCACAAAAATGGTACCAATAAAAATACAGTTGGTTCCGCAAAAAACAAGCCCTCTGTAGACCGAAATATTAAAAGTTTTTTTTTTCCAAAGGTTAATTTTTAGTATTAAAAAAACTACAAGTTTGTTATTGCCGCATTCGTATTGAGCTGCAGAATAAGGATGTCAGGTAATTTTTAGGACATAACCTTGGTGTAATTTTGCCACAAAGATTTTTTTTTCCGTTTTCCAATACAAGACATGGTAAATTAAATGGTGCCATTAAAAATACAAAAATAAGCCCTCATATAGCTATGTGAACGGAAAAATAAAAACGTTATGGTTACTGGAATGTGGTGAGGAAAAATCCAAAATAGGAAAATAGGCCTGGTCTTTAAGGGGTTAAACCTTTCCTGGCACCGGAGAACTGCTCTGCTTTATCTATAAACTATACTGTACTATTGACTAACTACAGGATATAATACGGTGCGTCATTTTAACTATTTTACTCATCCAACCGTAATTAATGAAATGTTTGTACCATTTATTTTTCTACAGCCGTGTTTCTCAACTCTTATATGACAAGTACCCTGTACTCAAACAAACACATTGAAGGCTATGATCATATACTGTGCTGCTCATAAAAAGCATATAAAAAGCACTGGGCAAACACTTGCTAAAATCAACGCTTGGAATCCCAGGGTACACGTCCTACAGGTTCAGAACCTAGGATTCACAAGGTAAGTATTGTGTGTAACATGCTAACTTACAGATACTACAGATAACTTTTGGCATAAAACACTTGGAGTAACATGCTGGAATTGTCCTCCTGAAGCCATCTTGTACACGGACACAAATATTTGTGTCACACCACTTTCTTTCAACATGTTTCTACACTATCATGGTAGGGTGCTGAAAAGAAATAACACGTGGCACGGCTTATGCTCCATAAAATTCTGCTAATATTTTGCTAAGTAAATCTCCCCTGGGTGAATGTTGATTCAGCCAACACCTATTCCTCCTGACCCCCACCATACACATACATACTTGGTGCGGCCAAAAGGCAAATGCCAAACAGCATGCCTGATCCTTCTCTCCCCCAACATCTGCTGTGTATGACCCTCTTTACAAACTGGTTGCAGTCACCCTTTATGCACTACTTTACAGTTCAGAAGGAGGAATGATTCTCACAAATACACCTGGAAGCATATGCAGCGCATCACTGACCAAGGGCCGAAACCCCTTCAGGACACAGCCAGTTTTCATCTTATGGACAGAGCATCATTTTACAAATCTGACACGCGCCACTTTATGTGGTAATAGCTTTGGAATGCTTTTACTTATTCAAGTAAACAATGAGACTGTTTTCTCGGGACACATTGTACTTCATGTTAGTGGTAAATTTGGGTCGCTATGTTTTACCTTTATCTATATTTAAAAAAATCAAAAATATATGGAAAATTTGGAAAAATTAGCAATTTCATAAAGAGTGATACCTCTCAAAATAGTTATTAATTAACATTCCCCATATGTCTACTTTATGTTGGCATCATCTTGTAAATGTCACTTAATTTTTTATTATAGCTTTAGAAGGCTTTGAAGGGCTTACATCAGGGATGCTCAACCTGCGGCCCTCCAGCTGTTGCAAAACTACAACTCCCAGCATGCCCTAATAGCTGTAGGCTGTCCAGGCATGCTGGGAGTTGTAGTTTTGAAACAGCTGGAGGTCCGCAGGTTGGGCATGCCTGGCTTACATATTAGGAAACACCCTTCACCCCTGGACATGACTTGGCCGTATCACTAAAACCCTGTATTCCTCAATGGACATTACAGCCACCATCACAAGAGTACTATTGCCCGCCATAGATTCTACAGGAGGAGACTTGAGACAGATCGAGAGGGAAGGGGGCCATAACTCCCATCCTTCCTTAAATTCATTAATTGTTATCTGGGAACAATTGCACTGTGTTCAGTTGGAACTGTGTTTTATTATCATTGGATGAACTACAACTCCCATTTTGCAGTTAAGTAAAAAGAGATGTTTATTCTGTTAAATCTGACCTGGTTACTGACTCCTGTACCATACATCTGACTAAAGCTAATGTGATTGACTGCAACAGCCAGAGCCACTACCACAACCGTCCTCCACTCCAGCTCCTCAGGGACTTGCTGCAGAAACACCCCAAAAGTGGCCTCATTTTGGAAACTACACCCCTCAAGGAATTTTTTGACCCAACAGGCATTTCATACAATTTAGAGACACTTGGATGTGAAAATGTAATTTCTTCCAGGAAAATGTTGCTTTAGCCCCATATTTTTTTTTTTCACAATGGGTGCTCCTCACAAGGCACCTCAAAATTTGTTAAGCATTTATTCCTGAATACAGCAACAACCCATATGATTTTGTAAAACTGCTACATGGGCAGACAGAAGGGTTCAGAAGGGAAGGAGTGCCATTTGAATTTTGCTGCTGGTTTCTAGCACTAAATCACATTTGAAGAGACCTTGAGGTACCCGTACAGTGAAAACCCCTAATAAGTGACATCATTTTGGAAACTACACCCCGTTATTTATAAAGGGGTTGAGTGAGCATTTTGACACAACATGTATTTTGCAGAAATTAATGAGCAGAGTACTGTGCAGAATAAAAATTTAAAGTTTTTCACAGATATGGCTTTTCAGTCCCCAATATGCTGTGTCCAGATCTTCCCATCTGAGACACACCACACCCCTTAAATTATTAGGCTGGTTCTTCTGGGTACAGAAATGCTATAAATATGGACAAAAACTGCTGTTTGAGTACACTGCAGGGTTTAGAAGGGAAAGAGCAACTTTTGACTTTTGCAGCACAGATTTTGATGGATTGGTTTAAGAGTACCATGTTGCTGTCGCACAGCCTCTGGGGTACCAAGTACAGACATTTTTTCTGAGAACCATATGTGAAGTGGGCTTTAGTAGTGGCTGGTACTTTGGTATCAATGCCCACTTTGGATTCCTATTTAAAAATGTTTTTAAATTATGCAGATAGGAATACCGTACTAATTCACCGCAGTTTTACGCAACTTCGGGTGATACAAAGTTTGCCTACTTGGAGACAATACATTTTGCGTATGAATACATACCTTGTTGTGATCCTACCTACGATATGGCATCATGGCTGAATAGCCTGAAAAAAAGGTTCATCAATGTGTTGTATATGTAAGTGTCTAACCGTAGTGTGTAGTTAGGACCCTCCCCCTAGGAAGCTCAGTTATTTTAAATCATTCCCAGAGAACCCCTTTAATGATAAAAAAAAAAGTCATTGTTATGCCAAAATGGTACCAATAAAAACTACAGCTTGCCCACAAACAAAAAAACCAAGCTCTCACACAGGTCTTTAGACAGAAATGTTATTATGGGTGTCAGATTGTGGTGGTGCAAAGAAATTTTTTAATTAAAATTCTAAGTTTTTATTTATTTAAGTAGTAAAACATAAGAGAAACCACAAATTTGGTATCACTGTAATTGTACTGACCCGCAGAATAAGGTTCAAGAATAAGCGAACAGTGAATGCTATAATAACAAAACCCAAAATACCTTGGCAAAATTGTGCCAAGTGCCCAAGTGTCTAAGCACTGCACAGGTCTCCCTAATGGCCCCGCTTGGCAGAAGCCCCAATATGGGCCGTTTAACTCTTTACGTGCCATGGGCAATAGTGCCCGCGGCATGTTAGCAGTTACAGAGGGAGAAAACTCTCTCTGTCTCCCATCAGGACCCGCAAATGAGATTGCAGAGTGCCGATGTCAATTACATATAAAATACATTGCGCTATATGACTAGTGCAATGTATTTTAGAAGCAATCAAAACCGATTAACTATTATAGTCGCTATGTGAAAATTTGCGTTTTATTAGATTAAAAAAAATTCCAGGTAAAAAGTACACATTTTTTCCATTAAAAAAAATGCTTTTCAATGGAAAAAATTGCAAAGATAAATCTCCTAAACATATTAGGTATTGCCACAGCCGTAATAACCCACATTACACAGCTGTAATTTATCTGGTACTGTGAACGTTGTGAAAAAAATAAATAAAAATTGCTGCATTTTGCTTATCCGCCACAAACAAAAAATAAAAGGTGATCAAAAAGTGTTATATACCCCAAAATGATAGAAATGAAAACTACAAGGAGTCTCGCAAAAATCAAGTCCCCAAACAGCTCCGTAGAAAGAAAAAGAAAAAAAGTTATGTGTGGGATGAGCTGATGCAAAAACATTTTCTTCTTTTTAAAAAAGGGGTCTTTTATTGTGCAAAAGTAGTAAAACGTAACTATATATATTTGGTATTGTTGTAATCGTACTGACCCAGAGAATTATATTTATGCCAAAAAATGAATGTAGCAAATTTCATAACGTAAAAACTCAGTGCCAGTATTTCAATTTTTTCCCATCCCACCTTCCAGAAAGAGTTAATAAATGTTAACCAGTAAATTATGTGTATCCCAAAAGGGCACCATTAAAAACTAGAACTTATCCTACAAAAAACAAGCCCTTATACTACATTGACAGAAAAATAAAAATTTGTAGCTCTTGGAAAGTAACGATAAAAAAATGAAATAAAATCACTTGGTCATTTAGGCCCAAAACAGGCTTGTCACTAATGGGTTTAGAAAGCCATCTCTACTTTACAGTACTCAAGAAAGAGAGAGAAAGAACTACTGTAGAAGGTCCAGAATCTTCATGGCCGAGAATTAGATTCAGTCAGTAAAGTATTCACTGTTTAAGCGCTCATGCACACCAACGTACTTTCTTTCCGTGTCCGTTCCGTTTTTTTGTGGACTGTATGCAAACCCATTCATTTCAATGGGTCTGCAAAAAAAACGGAAGTTACTCTGTGTTCATTCTATTTCCATATTTCCATTCCGCAAAAAAAATAGAACATGTGCTGTTATTGTCCGCATTACGGACAAGGATAGTACTGTTCTATTAGGGGCCAGCTGTCCCGTTCCACAAAATACAGAATGCACACAGATGTATTTTTTGCGAATCTGTTTTTTGCGGACTGCAAAATACATACGTTCGTGTGCATGAGCCCTAACGCTGATAAAGACTTTACAGCAGTGAGAGGCACATTTCTAATACGCCTTTACACACTTTGATACTGTCCTGGTCAGCCATATCTTAACCCTGTACCCTTCAGCTAGTGGCGTACATAGAGAAGTAAGGGCCCGATAGCAAGGATCAAACCAGGCCCCCCACAGGACGGAAGGGTTTCCACCTAAATATCTGACCCTTGGGCCGTTTTTTTTTCCACTGCCTCATTTGCTAAAAGTTGTTCCTTTAGAGGGTAGAGTCCTGACCAAGTTTTCTCCCCCAGTAGAAGAGGAAATGATCCCAACTAAGACTGGGCCCCCTCTTGCCCTGGGCCCAATAGCAGTCGCATGGTCTGCCGCTATGGTAGTTACCCCCTTCCCTCAGCTGGAAATTATAGACAAGTTTTCAAAAACCACATTGCCAACCTTAGATTCTGCAGCGAGAGACTTTGGAGAGATACAGGAAAGGAGTACTAGAACATCTTTCCTGTATCCATACATTGCTAATTACTATAATGGAAGATTTGCACTGTGAATTGTTTGAAACTGTGTTTTGATATTGTTGGATGTACTACAACTCCCATTTTGCACTTTAGTAAAGAGAGAAGTTCATTTTCTACAACTGGTCTGGTTTCTGACTCATACACCATATGCCGGCCACAGTACCTACATCTCCTTGTACCCATGCAACACTCATAACACCAAGAGCACCCCAACTACCATCAGGTTGTTCTGTCTTCTCTGAGGACCTGACCTACTTCTGCTAGATGACAGGAACAGGAGCTGTAAACCCACGCTGTACATTTACAATAATGCAGGTTTAAAGCCAAGGACCATGCATCATACATTAAGTGTTATAATATTTACAGAAGGTAAATCCTAAACAATTTGAGCCATAGAAAGTGTCCTTAAAAGGTGTACAGGTTTAGGTAGAGCCCGAGAAGTAGTGAGCCTGACATCCAGGTTGATATGGTCACCTTACATATGGTTCTGTACTCTGGGAAGACAGCCAGCATATTCCCCAGGACATTAAGAGTTTAGTTATTCATGTCTCAACACAGAATTAAATTTCAGAGAAGAGATAATATAACCTGACAGAGCAGGAGGTTATATTAAAGACTATATATAGTACAGTGGATAAAAAGTGTTCCTGTTTTACAAATAACAGAGAACGGAAAAGAAAGTATGAGTATAAGATCTGATACCATACAGTTGGCCTCTATCCCCTCCCAAGTAAATACCACTGTTAGGGTATGGCTACAATGGACACAGCCTTGATCACAGGGGCATCACCATTGTCGCCATACCCTTAATGAGGATGAATGCACACTTGTCCCCGATTTCCAAAACTTCAAATACCTTAGGCATAGTGTAGCAATCATGATAGTGCATTCACCAAGCTACTGAATTGAACCCGTTCTCAAAGCATTTTTAGTCCTACAAGATTTCAGAGCTTTAGATCAGTATTCGAACTCCTGAATTAAAAAAATTCAACCAAAGGTGAGGGAAAGCCAACCAGGAGATTGTAGTTCGCCCTGCTGACAAAGGAGGCGCTACAGTAATATTGGATAGAACATCAAATATTCAAGAGGCACTCAGAATCTTGTCTGAGAATTTTTAAGAGGACAGAGTTTGATCCTTACAGTTAACCTCATCAGTATATCGAACCATTTACTGAATAAAAAAGAATGTGAGCTCCTTACAATGTCAAATTGTCAGACACATATATTCTATTACCTACCTAAATACATAAATCACTAACAAACCCACCTGGTCAACGGATATTATCTGGAATCAATTCTCTAACTTTTAACTTGTCCCATTATATGTCCTAGTGTTGCTTTCATATTTGCAGGACTATCCACATTACATCCGGGCCATTTACCCCCTTCCTGACCAGGCCTAATTGTGCTAATCTGACATGTGTCACTTTATGTGGTAATAACTTTGGAACGCTTTTACTTATCCAAGCCATTCTGAGATTGTTTTCTCGTGACACAATGTACTTTATGTTAAAGGTAAATTTCAGTCCATATGTTTTACCTTTATTTATAAAGAAAATTCCAAGTTTACCTAAAGTGTAAACATGTACTATTTTCTAAATTTGAATTTCTCTGCTTTTAAGATGCATAGTGATTCATCATAAAGTAGTTATTAACACCTTAAGGACCAGGCCATTTTTAGCAAATCTGACATGTGTCACTTTATGTGCTGATATCTTTCAAACACTTTTATTTATCCAAGCCATTCTGAGATTGTTTTCTCGTGACACATTGTACTTCATGATAGTCATAAATTTGAGTCAATATATTCCACCTTTATTTATGAAAAAATCCCAAATTTACCCAAAAAATTGAAAAAATTAGCAATTTTCTAAATTTCAATTTCTCTGCTTTTAAAACAGAAAGTGACACCTCATAAAATATTTATTACTTAACATTCTCCATATGTCTACTTTATGCTGGCATCATTTTGTAAATGTCATTTTATTTTTTTAGGATGTTAGAAAGCTTAGAATTTTAGAAGCAATTTCTACTAAAATGTTTAAGAAAATTGCCAAAACCCACTTTTTAAGGACCAGTTCAGGTCTGAAGTCACTTTGTGGGGCTTACATAGTGGATACCCCAATAAATCACCCCATTGTAAAAAACTACACCCTTCAAGTTACTTAAAACAGTAAAACAATTTTAAAATTTCACTTTTTTGGCATATTTTCCATTTTAATAAAAAAAATTCTTTAACACATCGAGGGTTAACAGCCAAACAAAACTCAATATTTATTACCCTGATTCTGCGGTTTACAGAAACACACCATATGTGGTTGTAAACTGATGTAAGGGCACACGGCAGGGAGCAGAAGAAAAGGAGCGCCACGTGGTTTTTCGAAGGCAGATTTTGCTAAACTGGTTTTTAGATGCCATGTCCCATTTGAAGCCCCACTGATGCATCCTTACAGTAGAAACTCCCAAAAAGTTACCCCACTTTGGAAACTAGGGGATAAGGTGCCAGTTTTATTGGTACTATTCTTGGGTACATATGATTTTTTGATCATTCATTATAAAACTTTATGGGGCAAGGTGACCAAAACATTGGTTGTTTTAGCACAGTTTTTATTTATTTATTTTTACAGCGGGGGGACATTTAACTTCACTTTTTTTTTTTTTCACTATTGATTTCTCCTGTAACTGGGGCTGACATAGTAGCCCCAGTTACAGGGGAAATACACCCCCAGAGAGGCTGTACAGCAGAATACAACGCTGTACAGCCTCAGTGCAGGGCTGATCGAGGTCTGTGGAAGACCGGACAGCTCCTGCACTCTCCCAGCTCTGTGTATACAGAGATCTAGAAGGCAGGGACACCTGGGAACTGTGCCAGCCTTCTCTTTGGGTTGCCCTGCTGACACTGACAGCGGGCAACCCGCTCTGCAGCTGCACAATTAGCGTGCAGCTGCGATCTCTGAATGGACGTTCAGAAACGGCCATACTCCCCTTAGGGTGAGTTCACACTTCAGTTATTTGATCAGTTATTTCCATCAGTTATTGTGAGCCAATACCAGATCTGGGTCAAAAACACAAAACAGGTGGAAAAATTTGCATTATACCTTATCTCTGCGTAGGCTTCACTACTAGTTTTGGCTCACAATAACTGATTGAAATAACTGACCAAATATCTAAAGTGTGAACTCATCCTTATCCATAGCTTGCGAACTTTCACTTAAAGGGGTTATCCTCTGGGACCCACATCTATCTCAAGAACAAACCCCCCCCCCCCCCCCCCCCTCAGAAATTAGTGGAGAACAGCCGCACATGCACAGCCGCCCTCTATTTATTTCAATGGGACTGGCAGCCCAATAAAAGTGAATGGAGTGGTTGCTGCGCTTGTGCTGTGCATTTTCCATTCATTTCTATGGGACTTCTGAAAATAGCTGAGCACACTTGCTCGGCTATTCTAGGAACTCCCCTAGAAATAAATAGATAGTAACCCATGCATGCGTAGTGCACCCTCATTTTTAGAGGCTCATTCTGAAGATAGGGGCAGGTCCCAGAGGCGGGCATCTTCTCGTTATGCCACCAATGTCTCAGATGAGATAATGATTTTATTGTTAGACATTATATCCCTATATACCAATATTCAACATACTATAGGCCTTGAAGTGGACTCCCTTGTCTCCCATCATCACCGCACAAATGCAATCGCGGGGTACCGATGTGTGTAAAGGCTAGCTGGGGTCTGATATAGGCCCCAAACCAGCCTTGAGTATTTTACAGCAGGTTGGTAAAGCACTATAGGGATAGTGCATTGTATTTTAAAATTAATCAAAATGTTGTCTGTTATAATCTCCTTGTGGGACTATTAAGTGGTAAAAAAACCCAAAAAAAAAAACCCCCACACATTTATATAAAAATAAAATTTATATAAAAAAAAAAATTTATATATATATATATATATATATATATATATATATATATATATATATATATATACATACACACACACACACACATACAGGTAAAAAATAGCCAGCAGCACTCCAGGATGTCAAAAGCAAACGGTGGTTTATTAGACCCAAAGTCAAGCGACGTTTCAACAGCTTGTTGCTGTCTTTATCAAGCATAGTGCACATGTGATACAAGCATGGTTTAAATAAGGATATCAATCCACAATGTATTAGCATCAATTGAATAAATTATAATAAAAATACAAGCCATAGAAATTATTAGTGGTTACAAAAATTACATGTGATAAACTGCCAAGATCCGGCGAATATAGTGTATACAGTATTATAAAACATTAATGCAGCATATCGTGCTTACTGTGAAAAAAACATAATGAGTGCAGGTGTTTATATTAATGAAGTGAATTAAAAACTCACTGTCCGGTGGGGAACCGTATGTGGCATAGATCGTGTGCAGTGGCGTCTCCATTCACAAACTGCGCATGCGCGAGAAAAACAAGTCTTGCGATTACCGCAACAGCCAAAGACTGAATAGCAGCCAAAACACAGATGGCCGCGGCGGTCTCACATGTGTTGTGCGCATGTCCTAGAGGTAATCGATGCCGCCCAGCAGTCACTACGTAGACGTAGTCATGGAGCAAGATAACAACAAAACCGCGGATCCTAATACTGTCAACAAATATATAATCAAAAAGGTATATCGGCGCTGCCACCCACCGGTCCACCTGACAGAGCATGTGTGACCCATGGGCAGTGCCATGTATTATTTTGACTGTATACAAAATGCAAAAATGTAGCGAGATAGTGGGTCACCCAATAATGATGGAACAAGTTAAAGGGCCATCAGTATGAATTCCAGGGGGAGATAAGCGTCGCCAGGATATCCTCACGAACCGCCATCAATCCCTCATAGGGGTGTATCACTATCTCGCCCATACATTTCAATATCAAAATCAAAAAGACTGACAATAAAAATCCAGGTGTCATAGAAAAAATAAGTATATGTATAGACTAAATGGGTAGGCATCCAGTACACATTGGACAAAAAACTGCATAAATAATATGTGAATAAACAAAATATATTATATGGGGGTAGAATGGATAAAGCTTGAGGAGCCCACTGCAACCACGGTATGCGACGTATCACACAGCGCCCCAATCACGGTAGTGAGAAGAAGACGAATCTAAAAACAAAGAATATTTTAACATAATTCTCATATAGAGTTTACACTTGATTAAATATACTAGTGTATGTATATATAAACATGTGCATTTGACCCACAGCAAGAAATATGGATCCAACAATCACAAGAGAGAGACACAAGACGTGAACAATATAAAGCAAACTAATCACACCTTAAAGTCCACGTTTAACCCATTGGGTCTCAAGGTTTTCAACTTATAAATCCAATACAGTTCTCGTTTTTTAAGGAGAGCTTGCCTGTCTCCCCCCCCGTTTCCCTAATTCGATCTGCTCCAAAATACGGAATCTCAAGTCATTCTGTGTGTGTCCCGCCTCTTTAAAATGTTTAGACACGGGTAGATCCAATTTTTCTTTCCTGATGGAATAACGGTGCTGATTCAGCCGTGTCTTTACATCCCACGTGGTCTCCCCAACATACCACTTCCCACAGGGGCAGGTAAGCTGGTAGACCACGTAGGATGAATCACAGGTCAGAAATTGGGTGATTTTCATCATCCCATTTGATGCCGGATTAAAAAATGTGTCTCCCTTGATCATTAATTTGCAATTTATGCAATGATAACAAGGGTAGCAGCCAGTGTGAGTGGAGCCACACATTGCTCTCACACTTGCCCTGGCACTACCCACGTCAGCCCTCACCACTCTGTCACCCAAATTCCTCCCTCTCCGGTAGGAAAACAAAGGGGGCGTTTGGAATTCTGCAACATGGGGGAAACTATTCCCAATCAACCTCCAATGTCTCCGAATGACACCCGCTATTTGCGAACTGTCAGTAGAAAAACTGGAGATTGTTGGGCCTTTTTATAGGTAAATGCATTGATATCCAATTCATTATTGTCAAAATGGATGTTCATTTCCTTTAAGAGCCATGCTCGACTATAGTTACAATTTTGTATGTCTTGAGTAGGCCAATTTAAGGTCACACAAAGGTTTATACTTTTCAGTGTTATCCTTCCCATGAGTATACCAGTCTGAGAAGAGGCATCCTTGTTTACTTACTTAAATTTATGACGGGAGTAAAAGATAAGCTTTATGCAGCTGGTGATAATTACCTATACAATTAGGCATTTATAAATGAAGCAAAATACATAATATGTGTGTATTCATTTATTGAGCCTTAGTTAGTCCTTAGCATAAGACAATCAGTAGGACATATATATATTACTTTATATTATATTGTTATATGTTACGAAGACAACATGTATCCAGTATATTGTATATATTTCTCATTAGAAGAGTGTCTGTGAAGATGTGTATTTTGTAACAATTAATCACATCTTTGGTATGACAGAGGAGGTACTGATATCTCTGTGAGAAAACAAGCCATTTACGAGCCATAAATTAAGTGTGAGAAACATTCAAAAGAGACGCCTAGAGGTCTGTCTCTAATTGCTACAAGTGTCAGAATTAATCCCTATAGCTTTGAATTAAAGCTTCTGAGGTCAAGATGTATATTCAGACTTACATAAGTTAACCCTTTATACTATGATGCAAATAGATTATACAGCAGTGCCACCTATGTGTCAGTAGGTGACATTACAACAGTAGCAAAAATGCATTCTGGGTAGGGTTATGATGTCACATTTTATCAATGGTCACACCCATCCGACAATGATTGGAAAGTTCCCAAACTAGGAAGGTGTGTCTAACTGATAAGTTTGGGATCATAAGCCATAGAGAGAAAGTAAGAGAAAAAAAGAGAGAGAGGAGAGGAGAAGTTGAGGTCTATCAAGATGAAAGCCATGGTGAGATGTGCTATGATGGACCACCCAGCTTTCCTAGGAGCAGAAGTGAGATTCCTACTAGGACTTGGTAAGAGACACAAAAAATGATATTTCATTTTATTAAGACTAATTTGATAGTGTGGGTGAAATTATACCATCTAGATTGGCGAATAAATAAATGATTAAATTAATTGATCATCTCCATATTGAGATGTAGTCTTAGGATATTGTGAGGCTTCATTCTACCTGCAGAAGAATCTAGACTCATAATCTAACAAAGCATTAAATAATTGCTTATATATATATATATATATATATATATATATATATATATATATATATTATATTGATAGAACATTCTTCGCCAAGCTAAGTGAAATCCTTCCCATTTAAGATCCTAGATCCCAGTTATTTGTCTTAATAGTCTTACCAAAGTTACGTATGTGAAAATAGTCCAGGATGGGGCGGAAGGATAAAGTTATCTCTTCTAAATTATATCCTTGGATGGATTTGCCCATCTTGAAGTCATGTGATGTGTAGTTGGTTAGGGGGGGCAGAATGTATTTAGCATTCTATATTGATGTCTAGGATTAGACATGCCCATCTTGATATCATGACGTTTTCTCTGAACAGAAGTAATGTATATAACTTATGTTCCTGCTTTGATATCCTAACCTAATAATAGCTTGATAATAATGTGACAAGTTATTTCAACTCACATGTATTGTTAAGCTTGTAATGCTTTATATTAACGCTATATATATTTATTTGCATGTATCTTTGTGTTTATTTACTTATATATGTATAACCTTGTAACCAATAAATCTGCATATTTTTATAATACCTGTGTATTATTGTATAATGCAAAACTACATTTTATCATTAACATCATCTCACGTCAAAAAGAACTTATTTATCTGAGGAAATAGTCGGACTCAGATGTGAATTGTATCAATTAGGTTGTCTACAATTCACCAGGTCATGATTTTAAGAATTTATGACAAATTTTATAAATTTAATTTTTTAATGATTAATAATTTTTATGACCATAATTAATAATTCTTAATTGAATTATTACCCACCGACAAGATGAAGGGAATGCGTGGATTTGGAGGATCACTCTGATTAATGATAGTGGGTTGAGTCTCCACTCTCGTGATGGTATCCCTAATCAGTTTTTTAGGATATCTACGTGTGGCAAATTTGTGGCCCATTTCCTCAAGTCTAGTATGTCTGACTTGTCTGTCTTTGACTATCCGTTGTACACGTAGAAACTGGCTGTAAGGTAGAGATCGGATCATGGAACGAGGATGATGGCTATCATAACGTAGCAAGGTATTCCTGTCAGTGGGTTTCACAAACAGATCTGTACTCAAACCCCGTCCCATGATCCGGACCTCCGTGTCAAGGAACTGAAGCTTATCCGTGGACTGAACCATGGTAAATTTCACAGTAGGATCAATCAATTTCTCAACGAGATTGATCCTACTGTGAAATTTACCATGGTTCAGTCCACGGATAAGCTTCAGTTCCTTGACACGGAGGTCCGGATCATGGGACGGGGTTTGAGTACAGATCTGTTTGTGAAACCCACTGACAGGAATACCTTGCTACGTTATGATAGCCATCATCCTCGTTCCATGATCCGATCTCTACCTTACAGCCAGTTTCTACGTGTACAACGGATAGTCAAAGACAGACAAGTCAGACATACTAGACTTGAGGAAATGGGCCACAAATTTGCCACACGTAGATATCCTAAAAAACTGATTAGGGATACCATCACGAGAGTGGAGACTCAACCCACTATCATTAATCAGAGTGATCCTCCAAATCCACGCATTCCCTTCATCTCCAGTTTTTCTACTGACAGTTCGCAAATAGCGGGTGTCATTCGGAGACATTGGAGGTTGATTGGGAATAGTTTCCCCCATGTTGCAGAATTCCAAACGCCCCCTTTGTTTTCCTACCGGAGAGGGAGGAATTTGGGTGACAGAGTGGTGAGGGCTGACGTGGGTAGTGCCAGGGCAAGTGTGAGAGCAATGTGTGGCTCCACTCGCACTGGCTGCTACCCTTGTTATCATTGCATAAATTGCAAATTTAATGATCAAGGGAGACACATTTTTTAATCCGGCATCAAATGGGATGATGAAAATCACCCAATTTCTGACCTGTGATTCATCCTACGTGGTCTACCAGCTTACCTGCCCCTGTGGGAAGTGG